>NC_063438.1:14734241-14796818 GCF_020379485.1 Brassica napus
CCAATTAGGTTATAACTTTGATGATTTAACATCTTGTGGATAAACATATCCATGAAGGACTTGTAGACACATACCATTACTGTATAATGGAATCCACCGGTTCGAGGAAATGTTCACCTTTAAAAGAAGGTCAAGCCAGAGTGAGAATTGAGTTTGCGTTTTTGTATTGCAGATCTCGGGCGAGAAGTCGGGATCCAAGGGTCCTTCCATACTGAAATGGATTGACCCGTCTCCACTTTTTGATTAGCTTTTTATGACCAGATATCTATCTGAATATATATTCTCCATCCAAATGATGGCGTTGAAGATTTGTGATAATCCAGAGGATCCATTTCCCGAAAATATCGTCCCCCATAAAGACCTTTGAAAACAGGCAATATGGCTTATCTTTTAGTCGCCAAAATAATTTAGCCAATAAAGATGTGTTGAAGTCTTGAAGATCTCGGAAGCTTAAACACAACCACCTTGTGTTTACAAAACAATGTCCCATAAGTAACAATGTATATCTTTCTTATTTCCGCTACTACTCCACCAAAAATGAGCAATTGCACTTGTCTTCTTGTTACCAGAGTCTTAAAACACGACAATACATGTGTGGGCATTGCTGATGCCACTGATTTATAAATACTACTTCATTACCTTACCTCCTTTGTTGTAAATCGGATCGAGTGTCCCCTATTTACTTTATATTAGCTCCTCACGTTTAAATATCTAAATATTTTAGTTTTGAGCCACTTAAACTTTCTGAGATATTCAAATAGTTTCCTATACCTCCATCGTGATGATGAGTTGTTGATGTTTGAATCCCCGCCTCCTCACACCCACACACAACATCTATGACTTTTGACTAAATTGTATTGATGATTTTGTAAAGTATATATGTTGTCCAGACACGGCTTCATAATGTTTAAGTATGTTGTCAGACACGGTTTCACAATGTTAAGTATCTTTAAAATATACACACACTCCCCATTGCTGCCTTACAAAAGAATAAGATGTCATCTGAAAGAGTAGAGAAAACCGCTGGATTGCCTGCAAAATTTTTAGTCATGTAAGTTGTTTATCTTTATGCTTTCCGAATGTTAGCAATGAAGGCTTCGGATATAGAATAAATAAGTAGGGTGACAAAGGGTCCCTTTACCTCAACCCTCGGTTTGGAGTAATGTTATCCTTCGACTGTCCACTTAATTCAAAACGGTGAAAAGCCCATCTTTTCAAGAAAGTCGCTGGAGCCATTCTACCCTGTCATAAAAACATTTTCTGAAATATTATTTGATATCAGCTTCTCTATACAAAAGCTGATCGTTTGTCTCTGAAATTTTCGTCATGTCATACTAGCAACATTTCCGATTCTAGTAGTTTTTTTTATAATTATGTGGAAAATTGAAAATGTAATAAATCTAAAACACTTTTAGAAAGTTTCCGATCAAGGACAAACCGGTTTATTTTCCATTGAGTTATGTAAACCGGTTGACTTGCCCGTCGCTTAAACCGGTTTCCTCGCCTTAGCCTATGCTTATAATTAACGTCCTTCTCCACTCTTAACCCTACGTGCACGGAAGCTTCATCGGACGTCCGCTTCCCGCTTCGGAACCGGAATCGGAATCTTGTGGAAGCTTACGGAATCTCGCTTCCAAAGCGCTTCTAAAATATTCTCTTTAAAAACACATTGGGTTACGCTTCCGTTTGGCCTCCGCTTTATCACCATTTTAAAAAAAACACACAATGCTTATCTATCATAAAAATAAAAAATATAATACTTTTTTATATATAATCCAAAACATTTTTTAATAGTATTGAATAGAGAGAAGATAAATAAAATATACAAATATTAAAAACTAATACTATAAAATTATGCACTTTTATGTATTTTATTAAATATAACAATCATATATTCCAAATATATTATGTCAATTAGAATTAAAAAATATAATATTTTTATTTAATTTAATTTATGTATTTTCACAGTTTAAAATATGAAGTCATTTCAAATTATTATAAAGAATAAATGCTTTATTTTAAATTAAATTATATAATTTTAGTTTTAGATTTTTAAAATAATCTTACATATGTATATATATTCCAAATTTTAATTTTAGTCTTACATATATATATATATATATGGATACGCTTCCAACACGTATCGCTTCCTAATTTTTTAAAAATCCCGCTTCTGCGCTTCCATTACGCTTCCGCTTCCACGTACCCCGCTTCCGTTTCCATGTAAATAGCTCCTAACGAATTCTATTTTGGGCAGGCCGTACGCCGTTTACATCGTCACTCACGAAACAGAGCTCTGGATTGGTCTCAACCAAGACTCTATCCATTTTTTTTTTTTCCACTCTATCCATTGCTATTGCGAAGAAAGTAATTTCTTCACTGGAGAAGGTTGATCCTATAACTGTTCTTGATAAATCTTGATATATCATATTGAGTTCACCTCGATGCAGAGGTATGATGTTTTGATCTAATATCTGCAGGTGGAAACGGATCTCAGGGTATTTGGATCCGGTCTCGATGGAGAACTATATAACTAAAATAATTAATCACTCAACTGTTTATGAGAGTAGTACTATAAGTCACTACGTTTGGTAATCACTGTTGCTTTCCGAAACGAAGTTACTTATAATAATCTCATGAATGGATCTATGTTAACTGTTGATAGGTTGTTTTTGTCTAATGATGTATTGTACGTTTCTTGTTCGTTCACTCTTTTATCAGGTATTAACAAGATAAATCCCAAGCATCATCCACCTTATTAGTCCTTGAACATGAAGGCTTGTAAATGGATGATGCTTGGGATTTATTTTGTACTCTCCTCTTCTAAAAGAATGTTGCCTCCATAGGACTACCAATTATTTCAGACTTGTTGAGGAACGTGATGCTTTTGCTTATAGAAAGCCATGAAAGATTTGACCTCTCCCATTTATATTTTTTGTACTTTTGGTAACCAAGATATATGAACATGTTCTAGTTGGGTCTTTACTCCCACTTCATGTATCAATGGAACAAGGTTGGCTTCAACTGCAGATTAATGATTATAGAAACCAAGTGAATCAACAAAGTCCGAACAATCAAAGAGATCCTATCTTGTTTTCTTAGTTTGAGCGCCTTCTATGTTCTGTAATGACTTTGTGCCAAACATCACTCTAAAAACATTTCTTATTAACATACTCCTTTCTTGCTCTACAATAATTCTTCCTCTTTAGATTGGACATTGTAGGAGATAACTTAAACTCTATCAAAGTGTTATATATAATTCACTGCCTTTTCTAAGTTGCCAGATTTTTTTACTACTTCTCACAAGACATTTATTCAAAAGTTGTTTGTTGATAGGTGGTTTTATTATATGGTTTTGTAATTGTATATGTATAATGACTCAACCACCTTCTGTCAGCCCTTTTTATTCAAACTTTTTTTTAACAAAAGATTGGTAATGCTGTGTTTGTCTGAATCTCGAGGCAGATAAATTTTGAGACGAAACAAGGGATGGCCAATACCTTCTGGACCAGCAGGACATGCATGCAATCACAAAGTTTCCTTTCTTAAGTTTCTTTCTCTCTCCCACCATGCATGTGTGTATCCATACATCTATAAAACAGAGAAGAAGCCTCCACATCTTTTGGCCATTGCAAGAAAATGAAACACTTCTACCAATTCCAACTGCAGCTTGTCCTCTTCATAGGTCTTGGCTTATTGCTGTCTCTTCTTGCTTCATGTAATTTCAGTTTTATATCCCTCTGTCTTTTGTCTTCTCCTTGTCACTTATACACCAGTTTCATGTTTGAATTTTGTCACTGTTGCAGTTGTTATGAAGTGCAATGCCTTGGAGATTTCACTGATACAAGCGATGTAAGAGACTTCATTTCCAATTACGAAAACCGCACTGGCCTCTCCAGAAAGCTTCTGCTATCTCCGGGTAACTCATAGACACATAAACTTTAAGATCAGTCTCTGTTAATTTTATGTTTTATGAAACCCTTAAGAGAAATATACAGACTATTTCATCACGTTTCCTTGCGATAATAATGATTCATCATAGGTATTGGCTTCACATATAAGGCCAGTCTCTGTGTTTAAATATGTTTGTAGAAACTCTAAAGACACATTTTCATAACATATCTGTTAACTAAGCATATACATTGTTGGGTTTATATTATATAAGACTAGTCTCTGTGTTTTGTATTTATTGATTTTTTGATAACCCTAAAGACAAATCTACGGAGATATTTTCAGATATTGGCCGGGACCAAAAGGATAGGAGAAGAATGCTCAAAAGATGATGTGGTTGTCTTTCAAGGCTCAACGGTTCCACTTCCAAACGGAGTAGAGAGTACCAGCATTTACAGTTGAGATCTTAAACGCATGTGCCTCTGATTGCAGCGTTGCGGAGATCCACGTCAGTTGTGGCTGGTTCAGCTCGGTCAGACTGGTTAACCCTAGAGTTTTCAGACGACTCTCCTACGATGATTGTCTGGTCAATGATGGTCAACCTCTTGCTCCTGGACAGACACTCTCCCTTCAGTATGCTAACAGCTTCGCTTACCCTCTCTCTGTCTCTTCAGTCTCTTGCTTCTAGTTTTAGACGTATTTTCCACGGAACTCTGCTTCAGTTTTCATCAAACGAAGATCTTGGATTGAGTTTGTGTTCTTCAAACCAAGGTCTTGGTTAGCCTACTATTGTAAGCCAGTTTAAGTTTATTAGTGTTAAACTGTTAATGTGGCATTGGTGATTGTGTTCAAAATTACTTAGGGGAGACAAAAAAAAGTTGATTTAATTTAAACAACTTCACATTAGAAGATGGTAATGATGATGTTAATCATCACCATCCAAACAAAGCTTATAAACACAAGCTTCTTTTTGTTTTCATGGATACCATGTGTCCGGAATATCTGAAGATGGAGAAAAAAAAAACAGATTGGTGATAGTATCAAAGAACATGAAATGTAAGAAGATCTAAAAACGTCCTTTAGGTCCGGACTATAAAAAAATCCATTGTGGACAGCAATAGGAAAAAAGTCTAATTATAGTTTCTCAGCAATATATAAGAACTATATAAAATTGAAATGAACCAAAACCAGCATATTGAAACGTAACTTATCCAATACTAAAAAAAAATGCTTGTTGAGAAAATGTCTGAAACTCAGAACCATAAAAATGTTAAACAAGCATAGTAATTAAACACTAAAAGAAATTTAATTGACTTTGCGTTTCCAAACAATGCAATAACTTCTTTATTTCTTCACTATTTAGTTGACTTCACTCTTCTCTTGTTCAGATTCTTCTTTTTTTTTTCTTTTTTTTTGGTAAATGTTAACTTTATACCAAGCTTTTAAGATTTTTTACAAAAATTACTAGGATGAACTAGTAGCAGAAGATGCAGAACTTAAACTACCAGAAGGTCCTAAGAACCAAGCCCAAAACCAAAACAACAAGAAACATAGAGACACGACACAAGCAAAGCCAGAGCGTAGCGGCGATGACCAGAGGAAGAAACGGAACAGAGAGAGCTACTACTAGTTGCCACGAGCCACTGGAGAGAAAGGCGCCCTCAGACCTTGAAACACACAGCGCCTACAGCTTCCATTGAACCCCCACCGCCCTAACCTGCTCAAAGAATCATTCCCGGACCATCCATATCGTTCTACAAATGCCTAACCGGCAGCACGAGAAGGATCCACAAACGACGATGCCGTCGTTCAGATTTTTCTTCTCTTCACGAATAAGCTCTTCTTGCATTTTCAATGCAATAGCTTCTTTATATGCACCTTCAACTTTGTTGCATAAGATATGATCAAGAATAAATACCTCCAACGTGCGTCTAGCAAACTCAGTTAATCGCTTCTCATCCTCACGCCCTCCGTCGTTACCAACCTGAAATTCACATGAAAAAATAATAATAAGCATCATTACGAGAAAAAAATTTATAATCAAATATGGAGCCGTATAAACAATGTGAAACTAACCTCCATACGGTTTTGCGGACCACCTCTCATCAGGCAATGGTTCAAGAACAGCTTTTCTCCATGAGTACATTGCATCATTCACTAACAAAACATGTCTTTGTTTACACTACAATTGGAGCTGGCAAGTTTTTGACATCAGCTGCTCTCTCTTTCTTTGGTTCTTCTTCAAGAGCATTCAATATTGAAGAATCCAAATCATCCTTAAGGAGTTTCCCCATTTGTCTTGAAATTGTATGTAGTATTTCTCCTGGGTGGGTGGGTACTACTCCATACAATAGTTTAACCCATGAAACAAGAAATCCATCACCAAAGAGGATGTAACTTCCTTCTTGATGTAGAAATGTTTCACAACTAGTTTTAGAATCACTTCCATTTTCTCTTGAGACATCTCTCGCCTTGATTTTTGATCCATCCCTAACCAAAAGGTACATAAGCTGCACAGATCCGTTCCTTGTTATATAGTATGATATATACAAATCTGCTATTAATTAACAAACATGGAAACTTTTATACCTTTCCCATCTGGTCTTGTCCTCCATCAACTTGCTTCTTTTCTCTTTCATAAAACTCAAGAAAAATAGGCTCCACTTCTTTTAAATAAACCCTAACAGTTCTTCCTATAGTGAACATCAAGGCAGGGAAAAGGTCGGTCCACCCTGTCTCTGCAAGAATCAGTTGTAAGATAACTTGGCTGCATGTTTATGGTGCCATGATATAATAAACCACAGATTTACCTAATGACCTGGACTTGAGCCATTATGTAAGAGAGCCGTACTCATCAATGAAACCGTCATGTAACTTAGGTAACTCCATATACTTTTTCCATCCCCAATCATGCTCTTTCTTCCCAAACTTGTGTAATGTATCTGCAAGGAAATGTATTCAGTTTATCTAAGTGTAATGTGACAATTTGGAAAAATAAAAGATGCAAAAGGTAACCTGAATGCTTTGATTTCTTTGGATCTTTATTCACCATAGAAATAGTAAACTGAGCAAAATGATTCCAAACTGTCACAAAAATGCTAAAGTTAAATGAATCAATTAAAGTTTGTTGATCGAGAGAGAAGAAGAAGAAAGAAAACTAAAGGGACAATAATACTATTAACCTGGAAAGAAGTTATCACAGTTTGCAACACAGAGAAACAAAAAAGAGAGATGGGTTGGTACGTCACAGCCTTTTGGATAAACTAAAATAGACCTGCGATAAAGAAGAAAACATCAAAAGAGTTCTCAAGCTTATTATATATCCAGAGGAGAAGATGAAAATGTCATTTACCATTGGTGGCCACCAACTTCAAAAACATTGCTACGGATCTCTGGCTTACTTATTTTTGAAATTTCACAATTGTCCATGTATGCGTCCCATATAATCCAGAGGGGTTTCACCTAGGAATAATAATAATAAAATAACTAATACACACCAAGGCAACACATGAAGTATGATATAGCAGAAAATAGGTTAAGAAACTAAGTGCATACCAGACTCTTTACTAGTAACCTCAGACATTCCCTGAAATTTTTTTAACTCCTTCGAATCACAAACGTTAAGGGGTTAAGCAACTGAATCCTGAATCGTTTCTGAACAATTAATAATGAATAACAATACGATTGTGATCTTCAAATATCTTTTTATGGGAATCATCAAACAGTAATAGTGAAGAAAATATGAAAATGATTCTGAGGATATTGATTATCCAATTTAAAATTTCGTTCTCAACATACAAAACGAATGATTTAGGAAAGCCTTTTAAATATGAATCTTATTG
This sequence comes from Brassica napus, assembly GCF_020379485.1. Taxonomy (NCBI): domain Eukaryota; kingdom Viridiplantae; phylum Streptophyta; class Magnoliopsida; order Brassicales; family Brassicaceae; genus Brassica; species Brassica napus. The sequence continues at coordinate 14,741,975 of NC_063438.1, forward strand.
AGACCCAAAATTTAAAAAATGTTAATTTCTTTCTCCTTCATCTCTCTTACGCAAATTTGACAACAACTACCTAATACAAAAGATGGGATCGTTCATAGTACACACACTAACCTAACGAGTAGAGTTGAAAAAGACAGAACATCTTAACTAGTATTCTCTCCAAATGGCAATGGCGAGAAAACGAGACCAGTAGATGCAGGAGGAGGCCCCGGACCAAGAATTCCAGCTTGAGCCATTGATGAGGATGTGAAACTTGTTGGTGGAGTGGGTAATATCCCGGGACCGTCGAACGTAGGAGAGGGCAAAATGGGTACACTTGATGCAGAACCATTGAACCGTGGTGGTTGTTGATAGTCATGAGATGGTTTCATTTGGTTTCTATTGGGTCCTGAATCTCCAATCGAGCTTTGAGGAGAGACAGGAGTAGGCAATATCCGCCACCACTGAACCTAGCTGAAGGAAGAGACTCAGCTGCAATATTGGACCAAAACTTGTCTGCATGACCCATCATTGGTGGTCTAGCTAAGTTATGAGTTGTTGAGTCATGGCAGGAGGAAGAGGAACATCATGGGGCCCGTTTTCAGAGGAGCTGGTCTAATCTTCGGGGAAGACGTTAGCGTGGAACAATGCTTCTTCTTTAAGCGGTTCTTGCTTGTGTACCATTGGGTAGGTGTAAAGGAGTCTCCTTCTTTATCTTCTTCCCAATCATTTTCACAGCTAACTGATCATTATGCCGTGGCCTATCCATCTCAAACAAAAGACTAAACTAAACCCTAAATTCAACCCCACAATAGACAGAGAAGCTTTCTAAGAAACAGAGTAACCTCGCTAATGCAACCCTAAATTAGTGAATCAAGAGATTGCATCTAGATACTGATGAATCACGTCGTTTATCAAAAATCTCACGATGCTTTTGCCTTCGATTCGCAGAGTAAACGAAGGCAACCACTATTAGATTACGTATAAGAAAAGATAAGAAAGTTTCGAGAGCAAGAAGAATTGGGCTCAGATCCGTTTTTTCTCCAGTAAACACGATAAGGATTGAAGAAAGCACCGGGTCAATGGAGTTAAATGGCAAAAAAAAAGGATTAAATGGGGTGAGAGAGGCTCGAACTCTCGACCTCAGGATCACTCAATAGCTATGAGACCTACGCGCTAGCCAACTGCGCCACCACCCCATTTTGATACACAAGTACATACTTTATTTTATTAACTTTGACAAGGACACCATCGTGCAAGAAAGAAAAGGGACAATGATCTATAACAGACCAAAAAGACAAAAAGAAGTCTACATAGACCAATTGTGATCTATCATGGACCAAGGGCTGGTAAATTACCAATTTGCCATTAATGAAAGTGGCATGTGAACCATTGGATCAAATAATGGAAACTCTAATCTCGGTCGTCCAATTTTCTTCTTCCTTTCTCTTTCTCTCGCCTGGGTCCCACCCAAAATCCATATTAACTCCCTCACATCTTCATCTTCTTCATTACTCAACCACCCACGAAAATTCATTTCAATCACCAACCAAAGTTCTCTTCTTCAAGTTTTTATCCACAAACCTTTAATTCTGTTTCTTAGGGTTCTTCTACAGCTTTTCTCGTCCTTGAAACAGCAAATGTGCCTCGTCCTTGGTCTTGAAATCGCTTGGTAAGTGTATACTCTCTCCCTCTCCTTCTCTCTCACTCTTCTCTTCTTTTTTATTTGTTTTCTGTTTAGTTTTAGTCCCATAATATGTATGTTACCATTATGAGTCAGGTTCCATGGTTTAAGATAACGTTCTTATAGTATGAATCATGATATTGTAGATTAAATCATTTTTTACATTGGTTACACTGGTACAACAGACGTTGAGTACACCTGGTAAACCTGGTAAAACTCGTTAAGAATAACACTAGTACAACTAGTAAACCTGGTACAACTCTAAGTAACACTGAATAAGACTATGGGTAAAACTTGTATAACTCTTAGTAGTCCTTTGACAAGTCAAATACTAGTATAACTAGTATAACTTATAAACGACTGTTACATGTAAACCAGTATAACTGGTAATACTAGTATAACCCGTATTTTAGCGACTTTAGAACTCGTATAACTGATATAACTTGTAAGCTGTAATGTTGGTTTTAACTCTTTTCAGGAACTATGGATGGTACTGGAGCTGTGGTGATACATTTTGATCATGGTGGAGACAAAAATATTTATACATTAGTAATGAGAGGAAAATATGAGGAGATAACCTATTCTCGCTTGGTTGATAGAATAGGCAAGAAAATGAATATCGATGTAGCTGCGACGAAGCTTCAACTGAGCTACTATCCCCTGGTCGTGGATAATAAGAGGCCTTGTTATATTTTGGATGATGAAGATGTTTTAGGATATTTAATGGAGGTGGATAGGAAAAACCGGCGTAGTGTTTTGCATGTGGAGTTTTCCGAAAATATCTCAGAAAATCAGAGTAACGAGCAGTTTTCTATGAACGAGGAAATTCAGATTGATGCCAGAGCTAATGATGGTATGGCTGGAGTTGAGGAGTTGGCAATTGTTCCTCAAAACCAATCAGATGGGTATAATCATGAGGAGTTAGCAATTGTTCCTCCAAGACAATCAGATAGGTATGAGCATGAGGATTGCAATGAAGAGGGTGATGAAATGAATGATAGGGAGGAGTTGCCGGCTGTTACACCATCTGTAGACACAATTGTCAATGCTGAGTGGGATGATGGTATTGATATGAGTTTGTATCAAGAATTTGCGACTAAGGAAGAGCTGAGGAATTTAGTGGACGCAGGAGTGCATTCGAATTGTTTTGAGGTTGATATAATCAAGACGAATCGTACTGTTTATGTATTGAAATGTCGTGGGGTTGGATGCAGATGGTATTTACGAGCTGCAAGGCTGAAAAACTCAGCCTTTTTCAGTGTCAGAACGTATAGAAAGATGCATACGTGTACTCGGGGAGAGGGAAGTGTAACCAAGAGGGGGAAAAGAGGAACACCAAGCTTGGTCGCAGGAGTGGTGCATGAAGATTATCCAGGCCAATACAAGACTCCAGATCCAAAGTCTCTCATAAAGTTGGTGAAGAACAAACTAGGTGTCACGGTTTCATATTCTACAGCTTTGAGAGGGAAACACAAAGCTGTCAGTGATTTGCGTGGTAACCCTCAGGAGAGTTTTGCTAGACTTCCATCTTACTTGTACATGTTAGAAAGAATGAATCCTGGTACCATCACAAGATTAGTAGTGGATGAGAAGAAGCAGTTTAAGTATATGTTCTTTGCGCTTAAAGCTTGCATCGAAGGGTTTCAAGCAATGAGGAAAGTGATAATAATGGATGGAACTCACCTGAAGGGTGTGTATGGAGGAGTGCTTCTCATTGCCACTGCTCAGGATCCAGATCATCATCATTATCCCCTCGCTTTTGCGGTAGTAGATGGTGAGAAAAATGCGAGCTGGGAGTGGTTTTTGACTATACTGAAAACTTTGATACCAGATGATCCTCAGCTTGTTTTTTGTACTGATAGAAACCAATGCATCATCAAGAAGGTGCACGAGGTGTACCCAATGGCGATCCATGGATATTGCATTTTTCACTTGTCTAATAATGTTGCCGGAGCATGCAGCAAAGTTAACAAGAAAGGGGTTGCCAGAAAGTTTAGAAAAATTGCTGGTATGTACACAGAGGTCGAGTTCAGAAAAAGCTACAATGATTTCAGGAGAACGTTGCCTCAAGCCGCTGAGTATCTAGATGAGAGTGTTCATGAGACCAAATGGGCAAGATGTCAATTTCCGGGAGAAAGGTACAACATAGATACAACCAACACTGTTGAATCAATCAATGGTGTTTTAAAGGAACCAAGGAAATATGCATTGTTGCCAATGCTTGATGTGAACAAATATCGTGATTTATCTTTACGCGTTCCAGAGAGACAGATACTAATTCCCTACGTGCATGGGATATTGCATCACAGTTATCCGAAGGCAAAAAAGCTCACGGTGATGGAGCTAAACAGATTTGAACGTCAGTACACTGTGATTGGCAAAGATGGTCAAGGTTATTATGTTGATTTAGGCAACGGAACATGCCAGTGCAAGTGTTTTGATATTGATCGGTATCCTTGTGTGCATGCACAGGCTGCGATCATCGCGCGTGGAGAAATGTCTGAAGACTATTGTTCTAAGTATTATTATATGGAGCAGTGGACTTTGGCATATTACAAGACAATATATCCAGTGCCTCATCATTCATTATGGGAAAGTTATGAAATTCCAGATGAAATCCTATCTCAGGTTGTCTACCCTCCGCATGTGGAAAGAAAGAAAGGAAGACTACAAGAAACTAGATTTCCATCAGCTGGGGAATATCGGAGGAAGAAAAAGAAGAAGTATCCACCATTGGTGTGTGAGAATGATGGAATTGACAGCGATGAAAGTGGAAGCGATGGAATTGATGAATGAGTCTTACTTATGTGTTATGGAACTTGCTTATGTCTTGTGAGTCTTACTTATGTGTTATGGAACTTGCTTAGTCTTGTGAGTCTTACTTATGTGTTATGAAACTTATTTATGTGTTGTAGAACTTATTTATGTAATGTGTTGTTTCTGTCAGGTACAACAGGTACAATTGGTAAAACTTCATTAAACCTAACATTCATGTTTTTGTGTTGTTATACTGGTACAACTAGTAAAACTAAAAATAAGTTATACTGGAATAACTAGTTCAACTATGTCTAGTTTACTAAAATAGGTTCTACTGGAATAACTAGTACAACTATGGAGGATCTGAAATTTAAATATTATTTTAGGTTTTTTCATATTAATAAAACATTCAAATGGTCTAATTTTAAGTGTTTGGATAGGTTTCTTTGTGTTTTGTATTGTTTTTTTTTTTTTCTGGATTTCTACCTCCATCACAAAAGTTTGCTTGATCTACCTTATACTTTTAAGGTTTGTTAACATATTTGTCCACATATTTTTTGAAAAACATACATGACAAGTATTTTCACAATAGTGATGATTTCATTGTATCCGGGCAAACACATGTTAACATAAATGAGTGGTACAACTTAGATAATGGTATTTCTCTTTGGTACAACTAATATATTCAGGTTTCACTGCCAAAGTACAACTCTGTACAAACTAGTATAACTAATAAACTAGTACAACTTTGTGCAAGCCAGTATAACTAATAAATTAGTACAACTTTGTAGAAACCAGTACAACTAAAAAACTAAAACAACTTTGTGTGCATAATGAGTTTCAAATAAGTGGATTCCCAGATAAGTCCTACACTTTTTAATTTAACACTAGGTGTACTAGTTTTTCTAGTTATACTACTTTCATATTTTTTGGCATAGTTGATGCTGTAATGTTGTTTTACTTCCCACCTGTAATTGCAACCTGTTCAACCACCAAGTTTGGATTTAGGTTTTAAAACACACACACATACAAGTTTTAGGTTTTAAAACACACACACATACAAGTTCATCCGTTTTAGGTTTTAAAACAAACACATACAAGTTCCAAAAACAACAACATAGTTCAGCCAAATCAGTTTGGCGTAAAAGGAGACCTCAACAAATGAGAACGCTTGGGCACCCTCTTTGGCATCTCAGCAGGATCCTGTGAATCTCCAACCGAAGCTGTGTTCTCTAAAGCGTCATCAACTCTAACCTCACCTTCCTTCTCCAAAGCATCATCATCTACAACCTCATCTGTCTTGTCCACAACAGCTTTTTCCGCAGCAGCCTTCTCAAATCTCTCTGCAGTGTCTGCCATAATTTGAAGTGTAGATTGCTCATCTCCATCTTCAGTATCTACATTGAACAAAAATACATCCTGACTTAGATCATCATCATTAAAAATAAAATTTGAAGTTATATGTTATCATGACTTACCTTGCATCAACTTCTCAGCCTCTACCTCGATATGTTTCTCACCATCCTTCTCAGCCTCTGCCTCAATCTGTTTCTCACTATCCTTCTCAGCCTCATCACCCTTGTCAGCCTCTGCCTCAATCTGCTTCTCACCATCCTTCTCAGCCTCATCACCCTTGTCAGCCTCATCACCATCCTCGCCCTCCTTATCAGGCTCATCATCACCATCCTTATCAGCCTTATCACCATCCTCACCCTCCTTATCAGGCTCATCATCACCATCCTTATCAGCCTTATCACCATCCTTGTTAGTCTCATCACCATCCTTATCACCATGTATCTCACCCTCCTTATCACCATGCATCTCGCCCTCCTTATCACCAAGTATCTCAGCCTCCTTATCACCATACATCTCGCCCTCCTGGAACGACCAACTTTCTCTCTGGATTTTTTCTTCTTCCAACTCCTTTACTCTTGCTTCCAGAAGACGAATTGTTTCGTCTCTCAATGCAAATCCATCATCCATTCTTTTGTTCAACTTCAACTCTAATTCTCTTAAACTCTCACGACCTGCTTCGCCCCCTGTTTGAACTCCTGCCTCACCCCCTGCCTCGCCTCCTGCCTCGCCTCCTGCCTCTCCTCCTGCCTCGCCTCCTGCCTCGCCCCCTGCCTCGCCTCCTGCCTCCTCTTGTTGCTCTCGGGTTCTCACATCCATCTCATATAGATCCGGCCAGAAGATTTTTTTCCCTGGTTCCATTAGGATCTTGTTCCAACTGTCAACAGCTATGTCTAGCGTATCCGAATCATCTATCAGCTCCAAGTCTTCAAAAGTCCCTTCATCCATTATTTCATACAAAAGGTCTACTTCATTTCCTTTTGGTTCCAAAACACTGATAATCTCCTGAAATGACCAACAACAAATTACACATTTAATTAACTATGAACTTGAAGAAAATGACATAAACAACACTTAAAAAAATTATAAGCTTTTACCTTTGTGTTTCCTAGCGTCCGATAAATCATGTCAAGTGGAAATCCTGTTGTTCCGGTCCTCTTGAACTTCCATTTGCACATTCTTGGACAACCATCAAAACAGTTTGGAACAGGCTCTCTGAATCTTTCCCTAAGGACAGGGATACATTCAAATGCTAATATCTGCACATCATTTCACACAATCACTTTAGTTATATTATAACAAATATGCTTATGAAAAATGTTATTCATATACCTCCAAAGGGTTGATAAACCCAGGAAATACCCACTGTGCATGCTCTGGGATCCCATCACGAAAATGATCCCTTACATGAAAAATCTCCTTCATGCAATCATCAAAGGTGTAACGGCCCCATGGAAATTCGGTGCAAAACTCCAAATCTTCTACTGCTTGGAGAAGGAAATACTCAATGAAGTATCCTGCTTTGGACCTTCCTCTTAAAACTGTAGCCAGAAAGTAAAGAACCGCCATCCTCAGACGATCGCCACTACCATCAAATTTCATCTTCTGAAGTTTCTCCTTAACATCCGCTTCTGTCACTTGCAGACCCTTTTCCTTCCCATCCTTTGTCTTCTTCACTTTAAAATACTTTCTCGCAAACTTCAGTCTCCCTATGCTCTGATAGTTTTCTGGATATGAGTGGCAGTATAAACCAGAGAGGAGGCTATGTTCCCTGATAGAGTATCTAATTGGAACACCGTTTACCCCAAACCAAGCTTGTCGACCCTTCTCTGTATGCATAGTACGAAGTAGCAACATCCACAATCCCATCACTTTTCTTGTTGAGGTACAATCCATGTGGAATATATGCTTGAACTGAGGATGTTCCTGAAACCAACTCTTCTCTGAGGCATCCAACTTACCAATCGTCTTGTTCAGAAAATCGTGTTGATGGCACCTTGAGGAGAGCTTGCAACCCTTTCCATAGTTGCTCGGATTGAAGAAAAAACCAGCAGGTCTGTCAGCTTCTACGGTCATATCATCACTCTCAACCTGAAAAATACAAACAAAATACAAAGAATAAATAACTGAGTTATACAACACATAAACACTTAGTTGTACCAGTTACACTAATTAAATTAAAAATAATATTACTAGTTCTACCAGCAAGCCTAGTTATACAACAACAACACCATCTCATTAAACAGTTATACAAAATACTTCTCTAGTTATACTAGTCAGACTACGTATAAGAAGCGTAGTTGTACCAGTTATATTACTTATAAAAAAAAATTTACTAGTTATCCTGAATTTGTTTACAACATATTATTACCAGTTGCACCATTTTCACTCTTTTAGTTGTACTAGTAATTTAATACTCGGTTGTATTAGTTAGACTAATTATACTTTTCATAGTTATACCAGTTATATTAGTTATAAGAAGTGTGGTTGTACTAGTTATACTAGTTCCATTGATTCTGTTTTACAACATTTTATTACCAGTTGAACTAGTTTCATTCTTTTAGTTGTACTAGTTACACTTCTTATATAATCACTACTTATTTTTTTTTCGACCCTATGATAAATATTTCTAGAACCATTTAAGTTGACTTGTTTACCGTTCTTGGAGCGTCGTTGTCAATGGCAGCAGATCCAATAGCAGCCTCATGTGAATTTGAATCTATGTTGTTAGATCCAATCTGCTCACGGTTCCTATTTGTTAGTCCAATTTTATCATAAAAATTCCAAAACCATTTTAATTGATTTGTTTACCGTTTGCCCGTCATTGTTAATGGCAGCCTCGGGTGAGCCTGATTCTCTGTTGGTAGAAGTTATTGGAGCTTGCAGTGGATTCTCCGCCTCATTGGGTGTTTGAGTAGGTGATTTTTGTGGCTCAATCGGAACTGATGGGCTTGGCGTACCCTCTCTATCATCCTGCGAAGGTAACTCCGTTGATAGTGGCGGATAATGATCAGGATCGGCTTGATGTTCTGGTGAAGATGCGGTCTGAGGCCGCTTGGTTGGATTGGACGAGGACTCATCGTCTACACCACTGTCTCGCTTCCTCTTCTTCTCTGCGGTTTCAATCTTCTTTTTCTCTGCATCTCTTTTTTTTTTAACGGCTTCTCTCCTCCTTTTCACCGCTGCTTGTTTTTTCTTTATCACAGAGTCTTTCTTCTTCTTTTCCGCCTCAGCTTTCTTCTTCTCCACCGCAGCTTTCTTCTTCTCCACCACTGACTCATTCTTCTTCTTCTTCTCCGGCGCACCTTCTTTGTTCGTTTGTTCGGTGAAACGAGTCTTTGGAGCCATAGTGTTTCAAAGAGTAACACGAAATAGAGAAACAAATGAGATAGAGGGAGATCGTGATGATTGTGGTAGAGTTTGATTAGTGAGATGAGATAGAGGGAAGGGGGAGAGATCGTGAATTTTTTTCTGTTGGTTATGTCGGGGAAGAGGAATTAGGGATTTAGTTTGATTTAGGGGGAAGGATCCGGGAAGGGCACGCGGGTCGGGTTAGTGGGTGGGGTAGGTTGGTTGGATATGTAAATAAGTTAAAGTTTTAGGTTTTATAGTATTTTCAGCTTAATTTCGATTTATTATTAATTCATTAAAAAAATAAAAACAGAAGTGTCCTTTTCCAGATTTTTGTGTGCCCATTTGGTCGATCTCAGCATTTGATTCAAAGAAAAGAGTCTTTAACCGATTCTCTGAGAAGAAACAATCTCTCCTTTCTCGTTCCTTCCTTCCTTCGTAAAGCTCGAAGCAAGCTGAGAACATAATCAACCGCTCGCCTACTTTAGTTTCTTTCTTCACCGAAGCACACAGCACTTGAAAGGTATGAACTTTATTGATTCTTTTTCGTTTTGTTATCATTTTCTCAATCGCCGACATTGGTATTTTCTGAAAGATCAACCGAATCTTCTAAGGAATCCTTTCTAAAAATCGTGTTTTTCTCAACTGAAAAAAAAGACCCAACCTTTCTATTTATGTTAGTATTGATTTGCTTATGTTAAGTTATGTTGCGTCTTCTTTAGAAGCGTTTATGATTTGGGTTTGGGCACCTCCCTTAAACTTCAGGTTGATTTGCTATTAATTAATCTCCATTTCAGTTATCCTCTATTTAAAACCTTACATTTGTGTATGTGTGTGCCTTTAGCAGCTGAATCAAACTTCTAGGGTTCTATACTGTTACTTATATATTCTTCCTTTTGTAGCTTAGTGTTTTATCCATTATCGGGTTTTTTTGAGTAATGGGAATTGAAGGAGAGATGGGTGTTAGTGGAGGGATACAAGATACTCTGATGATGAGCGTTGATGAGAAAGATGATCTGAGAGACAAAGATGAAGTTACTGTCCGTCGAATGAAGAATCGGGAGAGACAACGCAGGTATAGAGCCAGGAAGCGGATGCGGGAAGAAGCAGGTCTCGATGATGAAAATCTCTCTTTCCAGACTCAACAAAAAGACCAAGAAGAAGAAGAAGAAGAGGAGGACGAGGAGGAGGAGGAGGAGCTAGAGTGTGATAATGTTTATGTTGACAACTTTGTGAGGCGTGTTTATTGCCATAGAGATTGGAAAAAAGAAGCTAGAATTGCTCATTTGATCATGGACACCACTCGGGATGGTTCTTGTTTGGTTCATCGCAAGATTAGGCCTCGCCCAAGAGACTGGAAAGCTGAAGCTCGAAAGATGAAAACTTGATCAAATCCATGTAGTTGGTTGGTTCTTGAGGAGTCAGAGTCCGGTTTATTAGAAGAGATCTTGCAAGTGCACTTTCTTTAAGATTTTGGATTTGACTGAAAAAAAAAAAAAAAAAAGAGAAATGCACAAAGCAAACATCCTATTATAAGATTAGAACTGCTTCTGCTATTTCTTTGTTGTGTGTATTAGAATATCCAGACGTTATATTATTATGTATACGAATGTTTGATTTCATTTGTACCACCTAAAACATTATCACACTAAAATAAAAGGAGATTCGACCCCAGAAGGAAATGGGGTGACAAGTAGTGATTATCTCCAAAACCTATGGCATTTCCATGTTGTATCTATCCTAAGAGTTCTTTCTTAAGACATTCACCAGTCCCTTATCAAAGTGGCCATGAATATAATATTACCAGTCTGGTACTGTCGAACAATAGTATGGTGATTGCCATAAAATTCATTCGTCTCAAAATTCCAAGTTCTGCATCAGAAATTTAGAAAAAATGTAGACAAGTATTGTTTAGTAATGTTGGCATTTTGAGAATGAATCCAAAACAGATTCATTCAAATTGTAGACCAAAATGAACAATATTTTGTATTATTGGGAGATTTAGACATGACACTGAAACACCACCACTGCGAACCTGCATGAGAAATAACAGAAAAACTTGAGGACGTTTTCCTGAACCCAGTGACCATTCTAAATTCATTGTGAACCAGTGATCATTTAAAAAGCACCAATGATCGATGGGCCTCTCTTTACAATTGAAAGAAAAGTAGCAACTAACGACTGGGCCTCTCTTTACAATTCGTCGATCTTTGATCATTTAAAAACAGGGCCGGGCCTGACCACAAGCTGGTCAAGCATGGGCTTGGAGCCAATATTTTTATAAACAATTTTGGGGGCCTATTTGATAAGAAATTTTGTTGGTTCAGCCACAATAAGCTTTTTCATTTGTTAAGGTCATGAGTTCAAACCAGCTTAATATTGTTTTTGGGGACAATTTTTTTTTACTGTTTTTAACCTTAGAAAACTCAGGCACGGCCCTGTTTAAAAAGCACCGATGATGGAAGGCAACCACAATCTAGCTAGAGATCCCCAGCCAATATATTAGCCCTCTTGGGAGTTTGTAGTGAGTTACGTTATCTAAATTGATTAGAAATCGATTTGGTAGTGAATTTTTATAATAATGTTTGTATGTTTTTTTTTTTCTTTACAACAAAAAGCAAAAATAATTAAGCAGATTTCTGATCCAAAAGCTACTTCGGAGGAATCGAGTCAACATAAACCATAGCAGCAGGCTAATTTCTAACATTTCGTGCTAGCTTGTCCGCCATTGTGTTTTATGCCCTCGGAATTTGCTAAATAGTAAAGGGATGAACAAATTTCTTACATCACAGAAACTCCTCCATGTGTGTAGTGGACGCCGGCCATTCTGTTGGTGTAGACACTATCTTCACCCTTTAAGAGCAGTCAGTTGCAAACACCGCTTCTGAGATTCGTAGGTTTTCATGCACTTCATCGCCCATATCAAAGCTTCACATTCAACATATAAAAGTGATAGACTCTTGCGAATATACATGGCACCCATCATAATAATGTTTGTTTATTAAATGTTTTCACATTTTACAACACTACAATGTTTATCGATTATAAAATTACAAATACAAATGTTGGTCTCTTAAATATATATTTGTTGTTGATGAGTTAACTTCATATGCACAAAATAAAATTAAGTTTTGCGGCTGACACAAATCACCAAAACTAAATAGGCAACACCGATTATATAATGACGAAAAAAAAATTAGGTTTTCTGCTATCGATTTATTTACTACTGACTCTCCATAAGTGACTCTCAATAAGTAAGTTCATTTACTACCTCTATAAAATTGTGTGTTTTATTCTCTTAAATTTCTTTTTTTTAACTTCTTCTACGAATCGAGTGAATTACATAATATATTAGCCCTCTTTGGAGTTTGTAGTGAGTTACGTTATCTAAAGTTATGTGTAGAAATCGATTTGGTAGTAACTAACACATGGTATAACTCATAATATACTATATACACGTTACATATTGGAGACGAAACAACAAACGATACAGACTAAGAGTGAGAGAGCGAAACAAACTTGTCGCTCTACTTTTGGACTTTCTTACATAATAGCTACAAGCTACAAAATTACTGGAACCCCAACTAAAACGAATTACTTATGATTTTGACCCCATAACTTTCTTAATCTTTACTTTTAACCAATCTTTGAGATTAAACTCGCCCGGAGCTGTTCCTGCGTGTATATTCTGAATCCCATCTTCACCGTCGCTTGCTGTATCATCAGATCGTTAACCACCGACATACTCGCGTGATTGACCTCAAGCTCCAGATCCATCAACGCCGACATCAACCTCGCTGCCGGATGATTCCTCTTGCTCGATTCCACCCTTATCATCGCATCCCAACCGATAATCTTCACCTCGATCTCCATCCCCACCGGTTTGATGGCTGTCATGGAGCAAGAGGATGATAGATCACCACCGGCGCTCGCTTTTCTTCCGGCGAGCTCCATTTTCACTTCCTCGAGCTGGGTTTTGATCTGAGTTTTCTCAGATTCCGTCTTGGTCACCTTCGACTTGAGCTCGTTGATGTAAGCAATGGCGTCACCGAGCAAAGAAGCTTTATCCATTTTGGAGACGTTTGGTACAACCGCACGTAACGCGTAGAATCGCTGGTTTAGTTTCTCGCGTCTCTGTCTCTCTGCTTCGACGTGGTTAAGCGGCTCTTCTCTACCGTTGGCCGGTTTTCTTCCGCGTTTCTTGGGACGTTTCTCCGGTATCTCTTTCACGACGGAGGCTTCTAGATCGGAGTGATCGGATTCTCCTCCGCCGGTTCCGAAAGTTAGAACCTTGTCATCTATGGACTTCTTTCTCTTATTCTCGAACTGAGTCTGACCCGAATAAGAACTCGGATCCGGGTTCACGGAGCTCCGTTTACCCTCATCGCCGAAGCTCAATATCTCGCCGGGTCTTGGTTTCACCAAGGTGGTGCTCGACGTGGAGAAATTTAATTCGCGGGAGAAATTGTTGCTGAATTTCGGATTCTGGGTCTGGGAATGAACCGGGCTCGGAGCTGGATCCGGATTCGGGTTTTCGATGATGGTGCTTGAACTACCACCATTCTCAAACTGGATCGACTTGGCAAAAAGCTGGGAGCTAGAGCTCGGAGCTCCGTTACCCTGCTCGGCTACTCCAATCGGGTCATTAATCCACATAGTCGGATCGTTCTCGCCTTGATCCGGGTCAAGATTCCAGTTAAGACCCGATAAGTCTCCAGCGCCACCGTTGAAATTGAAAAGTACTCGCACCTTGTTCATAAGATCCGAGCTCTGTCGGATCTGCTCCGTCGACCCGAGTTCAACAACCCCGTTCGCCGAAGGAATACACGCGATGGTCTGCATCCCAAACACTCCTCCTTGCTTCGCCCGCTCACAACCCGACCCGGTTAACTGATCCGACCCATAAACCCAAACTGCGTTACCCGTCGAGAACGCCTTACCCGCCAACCCAGAACCGCAAGCGAAGCTCTGCGTCATCGAAACCAAGAAAAACCACTCCGTATCCGTCACCTCTTCATCGACGGCGTCATCCGTCGGACCACATCCGCCGGAGATCAACGAGTTGAGCTCACGCAACACCTTCTTACGATACTCCTGATCCGCCGGTGTTGAAAACGGCGGTGGAGACGTTCTCTGTCTGGGCTTTGCCTTGTCTTCTTCTCCTTTGTAATACCCATCGCCCCATCCGAGCACGGAGGCGCCGGAGAAGTCGTACGACGGCTGCCAGAATATAGCGTAGGTCCAGCCTTCGTTTGTCCCTTCAATCAGTGCTTGCAGCCTTTGCTGTAGAGTCTCCTCGTTGAATCCCGCCGGTGCCGGAGCTGTAGTCGACGCCGTTGCCGTCGTCGTTGCCGGTTGCCATAAGGCTGAGATGTCGGAGGAGGAGCTCATGAAAGCTTCCATCATAGAGGCGTTATCGTCGGTGGTCCAGAGATTCATCGTCGGCTCCGTCATTCAATAAACCGTTTAAAGTTAAAAGTTTGTAGAGAGAGAAAGAAGAAAGTCTTCGTAGTGGAGAAAATTGGAGTGCTCTGCTATTATTATATCGAGGGTGAGAAAGTGATTACATTTGCAATATGATAATATTACGTGGCTTGTTTGATTATAGAACTGGGCTATTAAAGCAGAAGCTTCGATTTAACTATCACCCCCTCGACTACCGAACCTACTCGGTAATATCTTAACGAGTGAGATCGTACGGTTGTTGTTCGCGCGTCTGTCGCACTCTCTTTCATTGTTCGGTCAAGATTCTTTTTTCACTCTCCACTATTATTTCTTTTCAGTGATACGAGCTCAGTGGAACGGCCTTAGTTTTTTTGTCTTTTAAAAACCGGACCGGCCGGTCGGACCGATCGGACCGTGATTTAACCTCTTCGGGGTTGTATTAAAAACCCGATTGAGTTAATCGCAAACCCAATTAAAAGTCGGTAAAATTCGTTAAAACCGGTGACATAGTTTGATATTAAAACCCAGTTTTTTTCAAATTCAAAGAAAAGTATATTAAAAAACTGCAAAATTTAAAAGAATTCATTAAAAATTCATATTATTTTTTAAATATTTATCTAAATTATTTTTCATTTTATTTTATAATCTTTTTAAAGTTTTTATTTTATTTTCATATCATTTTTAGATTCTAACAATGATATAAACTTTTATAAAAATAATTTTATAGTTATACATATATATATAGTTACTTAATCTAAAATTAAGTATAAATTTAAAACCCGTTTGAACCGGTTGGATCGGTCTCGACCAACTATAATGTCAAGTCAATGTCTGGTCCGGTTTCAAAACATTTGATTTTTTATCATATATGAAATTTCACTCTTAATTGTATAAAGAGAATCTTGTATTAAATTTTGTAAAAATATAGTACTAGACAAACAGCTGTTTTGTTGACCAAAACATCTTTTATTTTTTGGTTAAGACTACTAGACAGTTATTTACTCTCTTCGTTTCTTAATATAAGTCGTTTTAGAATTGTGTATCATATAGATTAAAAAATCATTAAATTTTTATATTTTCTAAACATAAGCATCATTACTTATTATCTAACCACAAATCATTCAATAATAAAATAGAAGATATATTATCATTGGTCATATAACATTAAGCATTAATAAATTTTACATAAAAACCGAAAACGTCATATAATTTAAAACATACAAATTTCTCTAAAACAACTTGTATAAAAAAAACGGAGGGAGTATATATGAAAATTTCTTGCAAGAAAATATTCCAGGTCATTAGTTTCAAAATCTATAATTTATTTCTATAAATTCAAATTCTTGTTGTCATAGTTTAATTATTTTGAGATTTTCATGTATCTATAACGTGGACAGTGGCAAATTTAATAAATGAAATTGGGACAAAGAAAATAGTTATTTTTGTCTTTAATATGTAAAATTACAACAAGGTGCACTGCCAGTGAGAATCTCAATCTCCCAAAATGATTCTTGTCTCCTTCGCCTATTACTGTGTTGACGAAACAAAAGAAAACTAATTATTTACTTGACCAGCGATATTATTAGCACATGCTTTAAGAAAGAAAGAAACTCTTTATAATATTTTAGTTACATTCACACTACACGATGAACACATGCTACCTAAGTTCTATTGTAATATTATTTATTTTTAAATAATGAAATCTTATCTTAGACAATCTGACATATCTTTTTCTAGAGTAGAGGATTCCTATAACAAAGATAAAAAAGATTTTGGATGTATTTTTCAAAATGGTACTTACCTAAATCTAAAGTAAAGATAAAAATTATTAATTTTTACTTAAGTACAAAGAAAAGAACAATAATTTATATTTTAGAAAAATAAATAACAATGGTTATAGTAAAATTACATTTAACCGTGTTCTAAGAACCGGTCTAGCCCAAGTGGCAAATTGGATCTAAACAGAATAATTTTTGAGCAATTTTTAAAAGCTTCATTTAGACATTTAAAAATCGGTTCTGACTTTCGTATAATCAATAATTTCACATAAACCGTCTTAATAACCTCCTAAAACACTAACTATAAATACTATTATACAGGTTAAAATACCAATAGATTAGAAATGTTCTTGTAAATATAATTTAGAACATAAACTCAAAAAAATTAGGTCTAGTGAGTAACACAATCATTTGGCATTTTTTTCGTCTATGCATATATTTATCACATCGTTGGACCATGGTCCCAGCACTCATAATCCTATCTCTATTTTTATTTTTCTTAAAACCATCTTTCATCACTCTAGTTCTTATGTCCTAACTCTTAGTTAAAGGCCAAAAATAATTAATAATACTAAGATCAAATAGTATATACTTAAATAAAAACTAAGCTTATTGTTGGGATCTTGTCCATGTCCAAAAAAATATTATACAAAAACGTCTAGATCAATAATCACATCAATCGAAATCAACCTCGAAAGTGAGAATAACTTTAAAATTATAGGGATCGAGCGAACAAGAAGAAGAAGAGATATCGGAGAAAAGAAACAACCAAAAGGAGAGGGACCAAGAGGGAAGGGGAGATGAACATTCTAGCTTACACACACATATACATCAACCTTGTAAATGTGACAAAAAATATGACTGAAAAGCTTGGCTTACTTCATTGATTTACATGAGTATATATACATCATATTATTAACCAACTTCTCTAGGATATATCTTCCTTATATTACATCATTATCTCTAACTAACTCAAGTATATCCAAATATATTATGTCATTATCCTCCAATACTCCCCCTTAAGTTGGGAATATGAAAGTTTCGTACTCCCAACTTGAACAACAACGTCTCAAACTGAGCTCTCCCGAGCGCCTTGGTCAGCATGTCTGCAACCTGTTATGTAGTCCTCACATGAACTGGTTCCAGCGTTCCATCCTGTATCGCATCCCGAACTTGATGACAGTCTAATTCATTATGTTTTGTCCTTTAATAGAATACTGGATTGGCAGCTATATAGATGGCTGACTTACTATCACAAAACATTTTCGAAGGCTTAAACTGCTTGGCTTCCAAGTCATTCAACAACCTCCGTAGCCATTTAACCTCTCTTGTCGCTTGAGCCATAGACCGATACTCAGCCTCAGCCAACGAGTGTGATACTACCTCATGTTTCTTTGTCTTCCGCGACACAGGAGAATCTCCCATCAGTGTAACATAAGCACTCAGCGATCTTCTCGTAATAGGACACGCATACCAGTCTGCATCACAATACACCGACATATTCAGATCAGTTTTCGAGCTCAACATGATCCCCTGACCAGCGGTTCCTTTGAGATACTTAACCACCCGCAGAGTAGCCTCCCATTGCTTCTCCCTTGGTGCCTTCATGAACTGCGAGAGTATATGTACTGAATATGATATGTCTGGACGCGTGATCGATAGATAAATCAGTCGTCCCACCAACCTTCTGTACTGCTCAGCATCTCGTATAAATGGACTTGTATCCAACCCCAACTTGTGTTGCTGTTCCATAGGTGTTGGAGCCGGTTTTGACCAAAGCAAGCTAACGTCTGCAATCAAGTCTAGCGCATACTTTCTCTGAGTCAACATGAAACCTTCTTCAACACGACCCACTTCGATACCAAGAAAATACTTTAGCTTCCCTAAATCCTTCATTTGAAAACACTCACTCAAATATTCTTTAAACTTGTTCACAATCTTCTCATCATTGCCACACACCAGCAAATCGTCAACGTATATCAAAACTCTGAGTTCTATCCCTTTCTTCGAATAGACAAAAAACGAATAGTCAGCATAAGAGTGCTTAAAGCCGTACTTCTTGAGAGCGTCAGTAAGCTTGGAGAACCAGCATCTCGGAGCATGACATAACCCGTACACCGCCTTATGCAACCTACACACCTTGCTCGGATCAGAACACTTAAAACCTTGCGGAAGTTTCATGTATACATCCATCTGATGCACAATCCAACCTCTTCCACACACTACTCTCAACAAACTCCGCATTGTAGTCATCTTTTCCACCGGAGCAAACGTCTCCTTAAAATCTCCGTTCTTTACTTGTTTGTTTTCCAATGCCACCAACCTCGATTTTGGTCTCTCAATCATACCGTCTGCGTTATATTTAAACTTGTATATCCACATAATTTCAATGGCTTTCTTCCCTGGAGGCAGGTCTACAACACTGAAGGTTCCATTTTCTTCAAAGGCTACTATCTCGTTTTGCATAGAGTCTCACCAAATATTTAGTTGAACCGCCTCTTTATAGCTTCTTGGTTCTCTTTCGTTTGTGATAGCCCCTAAGAACGCCTTATGAGATGGTGAAAACGTTCATCTGAAATATAATTCTCAAGAGGGTAAGGTGTACTACCTGAGACCGTCGACGAAGGCTCTGACTGAAGAGTAGGAGCAGGCGTGTGATCAAGATCGTGAGGGGGTGATTTTTCTTTTAAATACCGAGCATTGTAGCTAACATAATCTCTTAACTTCACTGAAGGTACTTTCTCTCTGCAGCCTCTACCCATCTCTGGCTCTGTAACTTCTCCTTCCACAGCTGTGTCAACAACAACTTCCTCAGCGCCTGACTCATTAACACTAGTATCAACAGCTTCTGTAGTCACACCAGAGGACTCTTCTGTTTACGGTTTACTAAGTGTCGGGAGAATACTTCCCCTGTCCTCCTCTGGAACATTTATTATCCAATCATCATCTGGCCCTCCTGTTGGTTTCGTATGTTCCATTATACTAACCGATTCTTGTCCAAATGGAAACACTTCTTCCGAAAAACTTACATCTCTTGACACTAAACTCATTGTTGTCCAGATCATACACTCTCTACGCCTTCTTCCCAAATGGGTAACCAACAAAGACACATCTCCTGCTCTCTCACCGAGTTTGTCTTTGTCTCTGTTATGCATGTGTACATAACACAATGATCCAAAGACACTGAGAGTTTCATATGGTGGCTTTGTTCCAAACAGCTTCTCATACGGTGAAAGACCCTCGAGCAACTTGGTCGGAGTCATGTTGATGACGTGAGTTGCTGTAGTGATTGCCTCTCCCCAAAACTTAACTGGCATGTTTGTTTGAAACAATAAAGCCCTCACCACATTCAATATGTGCATGTGCTTTCTCTCCATTCTTTGGTTTTGTTGTGGTGTATTAACACAGCTTGTTTGATGTATAATGCCTTTGTCCTGAAATAACTCTCTTAGACACATAAACTCCATACCATTATCACTTCTGACCTTTTGAACCGACAT
This sequence comes from Brassica napus, assembly GCF_020379485.1. Taxonomy (NCBI): domain Eukaryota; kingdom Viridiplantae; phylum Streptophyta; class Magnoliopsida; order Brassicales; family Brassicaceae; genus Brassica; species Brassica napus. The sequence goes on from NC_063438.1 coordinate 14,761,822, forward strand.
ATTGAACTGTTTTTCTGTATAGGCGCAGAACCGTTGCATTACTTTCTTGACCTCAGATTTTGCAAGCAACAAATAAGTCCACACTGGTCTAGAGAAATCATCAACAACTGTAAGAAAATACACTGCTCCACATGATGTAGGTACACAGTATGGACCCCAAACATCCACATGTATAAGTTCAAAACAACGGTTTGTTTTACTGATACTATCACTAAAAACATCTCTTGTCTGCTTAGCTCTAAAACACACGTCACAAGGACTAGAGCCAGTTTTTTTTCAAAACACCAGAAACCATAGGTAAAGAAGAAAAAATCGCAAAAGCTGGATGCCATTCACGTTTTTTTTCTGGTTTTTCAAAACACCAGAAACCATAGGTAAAGAAACCAGTGTTTTTTCAAAACACCAGAAACCACAAGAGTTGATCCTTGCTTCCATAAGCTCTGTTAGCTCTTCCAACTCTCACATCCTTAAACAAATACACCCCATCACGTTCCTCACCTTCTCCAATCAGAGTCTTCGAAGAACGATCCTTCAAGACAACAATTGTATCAGTAAACAATGCAAAGCAGTTGCTATGTTTTAACAATTTCTACACTGGAATTAATGTGCAGTCTAATTTAGTCCCAAACAACACATCCTTTAGCGATATCTTATCAGTGAGTATCATATTTCCCATCTGACAAGACGTTGAGGTACCACCATCTGCGAAACCTATAATACAAGGTAGAGTTTCCTTCACATTGACAAGGTGACGTATGTCGCAAGTCATATGATGTGAGGCCCCAGAGTCTATAATGACATCACCAAGACTCTTACCCGACAACTTCTCTGACTAACCACTTGTTTTGCCGTCATTGATGATCTGAGTAATCGCCTTCCACTGCTCAGGAGTTAGATCTGAACTACCAGCACCGTAAAATTTTGTCGCCTGCGCAGTATTGGCAGTACCACGACCTCCTCTTCCATAACCAGTACTGAAACCTCCACGACCTCTTCCTGATCCTTGTGTTCGCTTTTCATTTATCCATTCAGGATAACCAATGATTTGCCAGCATGTGCCCTTGTCATGTCATGTTTTGCCGCAATTAGAACACACTTGATCCCTTGCTCTGCTTCCAGAGTTATTGTTCTCTATTTTACCGCCATAGCCTGTTGATTCTCTTGTGTCACGCACATCCAGTTTTGCTTCTCGTTGAGACACAAAGCCAATTGCCTCCTGCAAAACTACTTCACGAGCCTTAGCTGAAATCAATCGTGCTTCTTCACGTATCACTTTAGCGTAGGCTTTTCCCAAGTCTGGTAACTCGTCAGCTTCAATTATAGCTGTTGCTACGTTACCAAATCTTGACTCATCCAATCCCATAATGAATTGATGAACTCTTTCATCTTCTCGTTCCTTTTCATAAACCGCAGCAGCAGAACAGCTACACGCCGGTGGTGGCTTGTAGGCCTGGAGCTCCTCCACATCATTGCTAGTCGCCCATAATAGTCTATCACTGCTTCTCCGTTTTGACGACATGACACGAGCTGCTCCATTAATTGATGGATACGTACCTTGTTCCCCACTTCAAAACGCTTCTTCAAGTTCTCCTAAAGTTTGTGAGCTTCGGTGATGAACGTCACAGTCGATCGGACCCTCGGTTCTATTGAAGATTTGATGCATCCTACTATCATTGAGTTAACACTCAACCACAACTCCAAGTCTGAACTACCTTCGGTAAGTTTTTGTAAGGTTCCATCGACGAACCCGTTCTTCTTCTTTGCCCTAAGAGCATTCATCATCTCCATAGCCCATTCGTTGTAGTTGTCACCCTTCAACTGAACGGACGTGATCAAAGCACCTGGATTGTCCGACGAAAACAGAGAATACGGTGATGTTTTCATCGAATCACTCTTCTTCGCCACCAACTGCTTTGTCTCATCAGTATCACTCATCTTTAACACGTGAGTTTAAACGCTTTTATGTTGATTGTTGCTCTGATACCATGTAAATATGACACAAAATATGACTGAAAAGTTTGGCTTACTTCATTGATTTACATGAGTATATATACATCATCTGTTAACCGAATTATCTAGGATATATCTTCCTTATATTACATCATTATCTCTAACTAACTCAAGTATATCCAAATATATTATGTCATTATCCTCCAATAAACCTCGAGCTCCCATTCTCTAAACACTTCGACCTTGTGTTTATACCATTGTTTTTCATTAGGCTAGTCTAGTTTGTGTTCATCAACACTTGTAAACCCTTTTGATATTAATATATGTTCCATTTTTATCAACTTAAGTCTTAGTACATCATTGTTGTTCTAAGGATAGTATTATTCATAAGTTATTTATTCCTTTTTTTTGAACGGCTAACGTTGTTGGATGTTGTTCACAAGGCCGCATGTATGTTGGATAGTATTATTCCATATAACGTGGATGTTATTTAGTACATCGTTGTTGTTTTAAGGATAGTATTATTCCCTTTATCAATATTCCCACAGTTCCTCACCACATCCATGCAACCTTTTGATCGAGATGCCCAGGCCTTCGGCTTCACCGTCTCTCACTTATCGACTTCAGTGGCATGTTGACCGCTGAAGTGAAGAGGCATATGAAAATTTTCCATCTTGTGAGAAAAAAATCTATGAATACATCCTCTATTACATAGGCGACGACCTTGAGCTCTACGAGCCCCTTTATGGATCAAATCTATGACTACTTCAACAACAAAACGGAGGTTGTCAAAACGCTCTTCTTAGCTAAGACGTCTACTAGTCAAGAGCAAAGGAAGAAAATGAAGTTTTAAAAAGTATAAAATTTGTATAAATGAAATCATCGACGTCTAAAAACAATGTCGACTTTTATATAATAAAATCAAGGTCAATAAATTTCTCTATTCTCAAAAATATCCGCTACAAAAACGATTGTCTACTAATCAAAGCCCCTGATAAAATCTACAAACATATTCAACCTTGTTACTCGCGACAAGCACGTCAAATATTGTTTATAAAGACCAAATTCAACCTAACATCTGGATAGTATCAACTAAAATGATCTAAGCTCTAACGTATAAACACCAAGCTCAATATACACCATGCCAAACACTGTTCATTACATAGACCTCTCGTCAAACTGAAATGATCTGAGCCTCGAATGTGCATATCAAGTCAACTAACCTAACATTTAAAAACAATGCCTATAGAACATAACAATCGAGTCTGTCGTTTAAAAATAGTCGTTTTCCCTCTCCCATTTCCCTTTTAAAGGGTCGAGTACATTTAAATAGCTAGCGGTCATGACCTTATTAGCCTCATAAGAGGCTGAACACAGATCAACAGTACGCTTGGCTGCCAAACTCTTGATTCACACCTCCAATATATAAGCCCTCTATAGAACAACTTTTCTCTCATTTCCGAACATAAAATCTGAGTGTAGAACCAGTGCTCCATAGAAGATAGGATGATCCAAGGACTGTATGATTTAGATCGTTCAGTTGAGATTTCGGGTTGGATAATGCTGAAAAGATCTGGCCAAGATTAAAAGGAATGGCTACATGGAAGAGGAGTCGATGCCAGTTAGATCGAATTGGATGATCCATGGTCAGGAAAAAATATAGGATCTGATCTATTTTTAGTCGGTCTTACGCTCGGATTATTGCTAATTCTGCAAATTTTGGAAGTGATCAGACAGCTGCTCAAAAAAATGCGAAATGTTCGGACAACATTGGTCGGAATTCAGAAAGTGTTGTCAGATTCGGACAGAACGGTTGAGCTGGTCAGCTAGACATACTAAACGGTTGACATTGTCGGCCTAACGGGATGAGCTGATTCAGATAGTATTGGTCGGATTCATACAAAATTGGTACGATTTAGAAAGAGTAGCTAGACTTGTCGGCTTTGACAGTCAGCTTGAGCTTGAGTTTTTGCCTAAGTAAATTGGCGGGAACAACTATAGTCTGAAAATGGGAAAGTCGCGATGGAAAGGTATTGTGTTAGTGCAGTGATAACTGAGTTTTAGAAGCTGAAGAAAAATAACTCCTCAAGGTGTCCATGTACCAGTCGTGAAGTACTACATGAAGTCATACCAGAAATGCTACGGGAAGTGAAGCTGTGTATCTGACTTGAGAGTAGAATTGGAGCCGACTTAGAGCTGAAGTAAATACTACTTGGAGACTACGCAAGCTATGATTTACCTTGGAGAAGATTTGAAAATATTCCATGAAGGAAGATATGAGAATATCTCTTCCTTGTAAATTTGGCTAAGGCTAGCTACGAAATCTACAAGTATAAGTAGATAGATATGTGCCTTGGGATAGGTACCTCAAGAGAAGGCCATAAGCATAATGGTTTTAGTGTTGAATGAGAGTAGACACAAAACATAAGGGTTAAGGGTCATGAGGGGGTCAGAGAGGTTCTTAGGTTAGTTTGATCTAGGAACATGTTAGGCTAGTGTCTCTGCCTGAGTGTGACATGTTACTCAATTCGGAAGGGAGCTAGTAAGACACTTTATCTATGTAAAGATAAACCTTCATTATTATATGTAGATTGTGAAGTAAATAAAGCATTGTACTTGCATGTATTATTCTTTGTATCAGACCCGTCTTGCACTTTCAATTGGTATCAGAGCGGATCACCTAAGTCACTAGTGAAGATCGTGAAGGCAATAGGGAAGAAGGGAAGACAAAGTACATCAAGAAGCATGGTGGCTGAGTTGAAGCAGTGTATGAGCGATGTATTATAAAACTCAATCATCAAGGGCGAGATTGTTAGTGCACTGATAACTGAGTTTTAGAAGCTGGAGAAAAATAACTCCTGAAGGTGTCATTTACCAGTCGTGAAGGACTACATGAAGTCGTACAAGATGTGCTTCGTGAAGTAAAGCTGTGTAGCTGACTTGAAGACTGGAATTGGAGCCGACTTAGAGCTGAAGTAAAGACTACTTGGAACCTAAGAAAGCTATGATTTACCTCGGTGAAAAGGTAAATCATCAAGGAAAGATTTCCAAAAAGTTTTGAAGATGATCTAGAAATATTTCGTAAAGGAAGATATGAGAATATCTCTTTCTTGTTAATTTGGCTAAGACTAGCCCCATAATCTACAAATATAAGTAGATAAAGACGTGCCTTGGGATAGATACCACCTCAAGAGAAAGCCGTAAGTATAAGGGTTTTGGTGTTGAATGAGACTAAACATAAGGGCTACGGGTCATGAGGGGGTTAGAGGGATGTTTGGGTTAGATTGATCTAGGAACATGTTAAGTGTGTGTCTCTATCTGGTGTGACATGTTAGTAGACATTTTATCTATGTAATGATAAATCTTCATTATTATCTTGTTGTAGTACTTGTGAAGTAAATAAAATATTGTACTTGTATGTATTATTTTCTATACCAGACCCGTTTTGCACTTTCACATTGGAGTGCAGGGGTGACGGTTTATACTTTCTCGATGAATAGGAAATGAGAAAAACAGTTTCCTAGCAGTTTTTCAGATCTAAACCGTGCAAGTGTTCATTTAATTGTTTCGTTCTCACTTCTTCATTTAAAAAAAAATATAAAGTTAATTTTTTGGGCAATTCTCTCAAATAGTTTTTTTTTAAGTTTTTGTCATAAAAATAACCTTAAAATGACCTAAATAGCCTCTTTTGTTTTGAAATTTTTTATTTTTATTTTTTTAAATTTGAAACCATATCCCCAAAACTCAACCCCTTAACTATAAACCCTAAGTCTAGATTAGTTACCCTAGGGTAAAAATACATTTTTACCTTTTAGTTAACTAATCTAGGTTTAGAGTTAAGGGGTTGAATTTTGGGGATAGAGTTAAGGGGTTGGGTTTTGGAGATAGAGTTAAGGGGTTGGGTAAAAATACATTTTTGCCCTTTCATAATACTTATTTTCTTCATTGAGTGAAATTTTTGTGACAAAAACTTAAAAATGACTATCATAGAAAATTTTTCTAAATTTTTTTAATAACCATAAATCTAAAATGATATTTAAAATGAAACATTAAGAATATATGATAAAAAGTTATATTTAAGGAGGAGTCCCACTTGTCACGCCAAAAACATATTCAATCATTTTCTATTTTGTAAATTGTCAGTGGTTATCTTCAATTAGCTGTCAATCATATTATATATCTTAAAAGTTAGGTTACATCAAAATCAGATGGTTCTTTAATCGTAAACTTTTCTCGTGAGTTTTTTTAATAGTAAATGTAATATTAAAAATAGCGCTAAATTGGTTGTCTAACTTTTACTTATTCGCTGTATTAAATACATTTGTTTGAGTTAATCAATGATTTGCGAGAGGAGAGAAATATTTCTTTAAGCATCAAATCAAGAACGCGATCAGTTTGCGTAAATTACAATCATATTAATTAAATTTTAATAAAAGAAAGTTAATTCTAATCTTGATGGACGGTAGGTGGGACTGTTTATAAGTTTAGTATAGCAATTCACATGGACAACGTGTACCACCGTGCTTCGTTGTCCTCTCTGCTTTCAATCTTCTTTGTTTGCTACCAAGATTTGATTCCTTTTATAACAACAACCTAGAGCTGGGAATTTTTTTTCAAAACCCGCAGGTTCCACTCCATTCGATCCTCTGTGGGGTGAGTGCAGATATGGATGGACTTAGCTGTTCGGATTCACTACAAGAAAACATAGGTTTAACGAGGAAAATTAACAAGGAAAAACAATCCTCGTAAAAGTACGTCGATTCTACGAGGAAATTACGTGGAAAAATAAAAGCATCGTTATTTCCTCGTAAAGTAATGATAAAACAGTTTCGTCGTAAATTCGATGTACAGTGACGTGGCTTTTATGAGGAAATAGTGTTTCCTCGTAAATACGACATAAAATTTGCGTGTTCTTTACGAGGAAATAGTTTACGTGTATTTAACGAGGAAATTTTGAATCCACCAACTTTGTATGTGCCTCACGTTTTTTTTTCCGGCCATCCTATTAATTTTCGTCGTAAATTCATTGAAAAATTACAACAACCAGATTCGAAATTTCCTATAAATATGGATGTTTGAACATCATTTTAAACACACCAACAACAAAAAACGTGAAAGAAATAAAAATGGCTGGCTCCGGGACTATTTTACGAGTTGCGGAAGTGGATGTATATGCATAGAGATGCTAACGGGAGAGTGACGAAAGAATACCTTGCGGGGCTGGAGACATTTATGCATCAAGCAGATTCAACACCGCTCGCCCAAGAAAGTGGTAAGATGTTCTGTCGTTGTCGGAAATGCAACAATTCGAAATTGGCAAACCGTGAAAATGTTTGGAAGCATTTAATAAATAGAGGTTTCACGCCAAATTACTATATCTGGTTTAAACGTGGAGAAGGTTTTAATTATGATCAGAATGAAGCTAGTAGTAGTAATAGCAATTTTCAGGAAGAACCGGTTAATCATTATTTGCATAATGAAGATAGTTACCATTAGGAGAAGATGGTAGATTATGATAGGGTTCATGATATGGCAGATATGCGCTTTTATGTACATAAATGCCACAGAAAAACAACTTGAACAACTCAGGCAAACAAAATTTACAAAATCCCGACGACCATATTTGGTCGGTACATGGAAAACACCGACAAAGCCGAGTGGTCGGGAATTTGTCTGTAACTAGTGACGAACATTCCGACAGGTTGTTGCCATCAGGAGTCCGTAAGGAGTATTGCCTTTGGGAATTACCGAAGGAATCCCGACGGTATTTTTTTCATCGGTATCTTGCTGTTTTCTTGTAATGAATATGTTTCATTCTTTATTCTCCGACAGAATCCCGACGGTTTTTTTGTTTCTCATCGAAATGGTTCTGACGGATGGTGTCGTCGGGATTTCATCGATATTATTGCTTTCCGACTGATTTCTGACGGTATTTTCCGTCGGTATCATGCTGTTTTTTTGGTAATGAACACATTTCATTATTTCTGTTAGAAAGTGTAAATAATAAAGAGAATGAAACTGCGAATAATCTGGTTCTTCCATTAATTTGACGGTTCGATATTTTTACACCGTATTTAGAAATATTACTAGGTGACCGGTCCGCACCCTGTGCGGGCATAAGAACATGACCGGTCCGCACCCTGTGTTCCCTCTCGGCCCGCACCTCACGAGAGGGAACACAATAACGTCAGTATGAAGAGGCAGATATTGTGTGTATGTATAATTGCAACGTCACAAAATATTTTGTGTGTTTGCGAAGATACTTTCATTCAAAAAATAGAATAAATAGTGTATAGTTTTAGAAGTAACAGATTTTATATTATCATTAATTAGAGTTGTATTTTATATGTTTCGTAATTCTTTATTTTAGGTGAATAATATTATTTTTCCATAAATAATAAACAAACATTTATGTAGACATATTAAAAGAAAATATAATAAAAATCAAAATATTATCCATAAATAATATAAATTATGAAGTACATTTCTCGATAAAGAAAACAAATTCAATTAGAAACTTGCAAAAAATTAAATAAATTTTGTAAGCAATTTGACGGGTTAACATTATTTGATAGATTTATAAATTTCTAAATTTTACTGAACATGAAATAATATTAAATTGACATACCGTCATCGGTCTCCTAACTCATCACAACCCATCTAGCAAATACAAAAAAAAAAAAAATTGCAACAGTTTATTTATTTTAAAATTTGTATTTGAAAAAAAAGTAGATTAAAATTACGTACCGTGACTACGAAATATTCTGAAAAACTTGTTTGTAGACAACATTCAATATTTTTGTCTGCGGCTTCCCTTATTTACCAGTTATTAGGATTTTTAATCCAGATCTCGACTTAACTCTTGAAAGTGCAACTTTGCCTTGCATTTTGTAAGCATTTTATAAATTATTTTAAAATTATGATAAATTTATTCTTTAAACAACGATAAATAATTTAAAAATAATATTAGTAAACATTTTTAGATTTTGTAATATTTAAAATAGTTACTATATAATTATATTCGAACACAATTCATCAAGTATAGTATAAAACTATTATAATTATCTTATATAAAATTTCGTTCATTGTATTTTATAGTTTATAAATATTAAAAGTAATAAATAAAACATTATTAAACAATTCTTCCATATTTGGAAAACATATATATATATATATATATATATATATATATATATATATATATATAACATTGACAAATTAATTGGTAGAGTATGTAAACACCTGTTTTCTACCAGCATGAGTTAGAATACCGCCGTATTTAAGAATCATAAGGGCCTCTACAGGTCTTTCTTTTCGCCTTCACCATCCCACTTCAGCGGCTTCAGTTGAACCTTCCTGTATATCCCTGAGAAATTTCCTCCCTGCGCCATTCCAAAAGGTTCTCTGCTGTGAGAAAATGACCTTATAAATTAAATAAAAAATGTATAATGCTAGCTTACTTATAAAATAGTATATTCAACAAAAAAAATGATATAAGATAGTATTACTAAATGATACTATGTAATACTTTTTCCGGACTATATTCAACAAAAAAAAAAGAAAGTACTAAATAACCTCTTCAAGAACTGCTTTAACTTGGCGAAGCTTCTCAGCATGTTCAAGATCTCCTTGATCACTATCACTCTCACAACCTGGTTACATATAAAAAAAGGAAGACCATATTGTCGTTACCAGTATTCAACACATGGAAAAAATAGACCATACATGATTTTTGGAGACAAGACACAAAGAGTTGAGTTCATGGTTCTAAAGATGAGGAGCATTTGCGTCTAAACACATTTTTCTTAGCACACAAGCAGGATCGTCGTAATACCTTAATAGTATGAGAGGAGAGATTTGTGAATAATACTTTAAAGAATGAAAAGAGAATGTTTGTATTTTAAGACTTTGGGTGTCTCCTATATATATACAGTCGATTTATCTCTCATATTAATGACGCACAATATTTTGCACAATAAATAATGAAATCGTTTAAAGAAAGATATTAAATATGTATTGTCAAAAAATGATTTGCATATGATATGATTTTAACTTGCGCAAGTAATCTATATTAAAAAGGTAAGTTATTAAAAACAAACAATCTAATTAGAAACATTAAAATATTTTATAAGCAATGTAATAAATATGATATCAACATGCGCAAGTTTACCATTTGAATAATAAGGAAAGTTTTTAATAAGTGACTTCTCTTTTAAATCTTTCCCAAGGGTAAACTAAATCGATAAAATTTAATGATTTCAACTTGCGCAAGTAATCCATATTGTGAATAAGTGATTTGCATATTTAATGATTTCAACTTGCGCAAGTAATCCATATTAGAAAGGTAAGTTATTAAAAACAAATTTTGTCAATAAGTTATTTGCATATTTAATGATTTCAACTTGCGCAAGTAATTCATATTAGAAAGGCAAGTTATTAAAAACAAACAACCTAATTAGCAGGGGTGGGCACTTTACCCGATATCCAAAGTGGCACCCGAACCCGATCCGAAAAACCTGAACTGAAATATGAATCGAAGTAGAAAAATACCCGAACGGGTATTGAATAAGGAGAGATTGGATACCCGAACCCGAACGGATAATACCCGAACCCGAATGGATATCCGAAGATAACCGAACATATGTATAATTAACCTTATATTTCTAGTTTACATCTCTCATTTTATATAAAATATTTATATTTATATTACACTTAATTTAAGTTCATATGATATATATACAATTACAGAAAAAAATGATTTGCTACTCACTTAAAATGCATGTCAAGTTTTTTCTTTCAAAAATTAACAAAAAGTTACATCCAAAATTTAAAAAAAAATAACTAAATTAATGCATTTTTAGTTTTAAAATGTTATGTCCAAATCTATTAACCATTCAATCTATTAAAAATAAAAAATTAGTTAACTGACAGTTATATTTTTAAATATAAGAAACTTGAGAAATAAAAATTTTAATTTTTTTTTTCAAAATCTAAATATCCGAACCCAATCTAAAATAACCGAATCCGAACTAAAAATACCCGAACCCGACCCGAAGTACAGAAATACCCGAACGTGTTCTACACCTCTATACCAAAATACCCAAAAATCTGAAATACCCGACCCGAACCCGAACGGGTATCCAAGGCTAAACTAAATCGATAATTATTATTCTCTAGCTATATATGAGCTTAACGAAATCGACAATAGTTTTGGGCTTGTTTACAGCGATTGATTAAAATAAATGAAAAAAAAAATTCAAAAAAATCGACCAATAGAATTCTAACAATTTTTCTAAGAAGCTCTATATTAAGGCCATGTCAGCAGAAATCACTAAAGTGACTTCTCTTTTAATGTATAGGAGGATAACTAATAATACTTCCATTTTGTGAGTTTCAATTCAGATGAAGTTTGATATAGTATATCAAAGTTTTGAAAACCAACACTAATATTGATTGATATTTTAAAATATAATACCCAAATGAATACTTCATTGCTATTATATTAAATTTTATATGCTATGGTATACATTTTATCTTCTCTCTTTTGAAAAAAAAGTTCTAAAATGTAAAATTAAAGATACGTATTATGTTACACGCAATTATAGTTAAGCACTAAGTTCAATATATATATAGTTAATCACTATAATAGATCCAGTTAAATACAAATAACTAAGTGATAATGTTTTAATAGTTGAAAAGTTTAATTAATTTGAATTTCTTCATTTAACAGAGCTTGAACCTTTCCACTATTGTTTCAACCATACTTAACCGTCTGTAGACGTTTTCAATTTGTCTGAATTTCGATCTAGTACTCCTCTGTGTTAAAAACATACATTTAAAGCTCATATTATGAGAGATTTTATTAAAGCAGGTGTAAAATACATCTTATACATGCTTTAGTCAATCTAGAAATTTATAATAAAATTATAATAAACAGATGACCATATGTAGACAAGTGTGTCATTAGGCTAGCTAGAATCTCAAATTTTGATATTTAGGGTATCTTTGAGTCCATAGGAGAACTTAGGAAATTGGAGAGAGAAGCCATGCATATGCTTCCACACTTACATTACATTACTGGTTAACTTACTAAGAAAATAAGAAAATACTTTATAGCAAGATAAATTAAGTTAAAAGTTTATGCGGTCAGTATTTTTTAAATATATTAACTAAAAACTATTTAGTTTATCTAATTTATTTGATATAATAGTTACAAATGAAAAAAAGAAAGTTTTTATAAAAAATAGTAAACTGTAATAAATAAATTTCCAAAATTTAGCACATTTTGTTGTTATATATACTGTTTATTTACAAAATATGACAACACTGGCAAAAATTAAACTAAAAAGAGTTCTTTTCATTTTTAAGACCTAATTCTTCTATCATTTCGACAATTAAGATCATTCACAAAAGTAAAAATAAATAAGAAAAAATAACTTAAAGAAAGGAACAATGATATTTTTTTTTTGAGCAAAAGGAAACAATGATATTTAGGCCATAAATTTCCAGAAAGAAAAGATTGGTTTGTTAACGGATGTGTTGTCGTCTAGTAAGGGTCTTGTCACGGCGGCCCATGAAGAAAACGACTGTCAATTTGTTTTTAATGTTTTTGTTTTTATTTATTTCCATAATATTTATAGCACGTTGTGAAAACTATTCCAATCCTATCTACTCCATAGTTCTTAATGATTCCTACTTTTTCCAAGTTGTTTCTTTCTCAGGGGACCACTGTAATTACCGTGCAAATCGAAATTTGCACTGAAAATTTATGGTGGAAATAAGCGTAGCTTTATTTGAAGGTCCAGATTCTCTACACAATTACACAAACTAAAAAAAACGAAAAAGACGAAGAAAGATGCAAAAAAAATGTTTTTATTGATTTAGGACTAAATTTTATAAAATGCTCTGCTTATGTGACCTTTTGAAGATCAAACTGAAAGAAATTCAATTTACAAAAAGTTGAACAAGAAACCAAATTGCTTTTGCGACGTTTGTCTAGTAATCGAGTGTAAGCAATAGAAAATAAAGCATGACGAAAATATAGTCTAAGATTTTTAATTGCAGAGAGTTTATGTAGCGAAAAAACTTCTCTTTTTCTTTCTGCCTTGTCTCTGTTTATATAGTCCTCCAAGGTCTGCCGAGTTTCCTTTTCCCCACATATGCATATCCTCCTTTTTCTCTTATCTTGCCTTATTTTTTTCGGGATTTGAGTTTATCTTTTCTGGATATATTCCATTATCCTCTCCAAGTAACATAACCTGTCACTGACATTGAACCGTTCCAAGTCCTAAGTCGTAAATGGACCGCGTCATGTTCCAGACCATTTCAGACAGTTTTACAACTTACGCATTTTACGATGTTTCTCGAAAAAATCTCCAATTCGCTCGAAGTTGCGATTTTTTGTGCGGTCTATGAATGATAAAAAATCATTTTGTTTTTTTTTTTGTCTAAAACATTGAATTATACGAGAAAACATGTTTTTGTTTTCTACATAAAATCTCAATGAAAACTCTGATTACGACGAAACGAAGAACATATCAAACAGAATTCATGGGAGATGAGGTCTGGCAATGAGGTCAGGTGATGAGGTCGGGAGATGATCTCAGGCGATGAGGTCGGGCGATGAGGCACGGCGATGAGAAGAGAGGAAAAGCTCATGGGCGATGAGCTTGGGAGATGAGCTCAGGCTATGAGTTTGGGCAATGAGCTTTGGCAAAGAGCTTGGCAGTGAGAAAGAGAGAGTCTCATGGGCAATGAGGTAGGAGAAATAGTGTGGTCCTGGGCGATTAGGTACGAGGGAGAGAGAGTGTGCGCCTGGGCAATGAGGTAGGAAAAATAGTATGGGTTATGAGGCCATCCTCTTGCCTTGTCTCGTCTCTATTATCTATTGATGGTTTTGTATGCTTTCAGAAAGGTTTGCTAGTTTTATGAGATTGTTTTTCCATAGAAACTTTGAGAAGTTTATCTAATGATGATTGTTTCGTAAAAATTGTCTTGCTTGTTTTACAAAAGTTTGTTTGTATAAACTTTCCAAACTCTGTTTTACAGATGATTGTTTTGTAACACCGTGTTGTTTTTCAGATTAACCTTTCGAAAAACGTTTTTCAAGTAATTCTTGTTTGGACGGAAATCTCAATATTACCTTTCCGGGAAGCAATATGCTGATTTTGTTCTACGTATCTTTGTTCAATTAGGCACGGCGTATGCGGCATTGTTATCTCAAGATTTCTGGCTCATTCTTGTAAATGATATGATTTTGGATGATTTTAGCTATTAATTTTGCTAGGGCCAATTTTGACCCCAACAGTTAGCACCCCAACTCATGAGAATTGTTTAATTCTAATGAGGTAAAGATAATTGTTTAAGTTGAACCGATAGCTAAGTGTCGCCTTTCCGGTCTTGAGCGTTTCCGAAAACATAATGAATGTTAAGTGGATACACTTTTTTCCTCTGTATTTGCATGGTCACCGATCAAGAAGTTTTCTAAGGTATAGAACTATTTCTTGTTCTCTTTTTGTGTTTGCGAAAATTTTTGCCTCAATGTCTTAGTTTCAGTAGAAGATTTACGAGGGATTTTTTTGCGTTCAAATGTTGAGTCTAAAAGTGAGTTGAATGATCCGACACCTGATCACGTTGCTTGTGAGTAAACTCATGAGGTGGGTGACGATGAGGAGGTCATGAAGGAAGAAAACATAGATCCCTTATCTGACTTCGAGAAAGCTGCAGTGTATTGGTTGAGTACTTACAATATCTTAACTCCTCCAAAGAGACTGAGGATGTTTAATCCTTGAGGAGACGAGCGGGTGTGCTCCCGAATTTCTTCAGAATATCTGAATTTTTTTTCTAATAACGTGATCTTTCATGGTTTCACGAAGAGAGGATTGTGCGAAAAAGTCCCCCATCAGGCTTCCCCACATGATATGAGGCTTTTTCTGGGGGCGGTGTTATTAATATTGAGTTTTGTTTTTGATTTTACTTTTTGTGTCTTAAAGTTTTATCGAGTCAAGAAGGGGATGATGATAAGTTTTTTAATTTTTATTAGTTTTTAGATGGAAATACTGCATTGGATCACCTACCACTAACACTCATGCCTGCTAAGAATGTCTGGAGAAACTAAAATTGACTTTCAACCTTAATTAACTACATCAACTTGTTTTGGAGCTTGGTATGCATTGGATTGGATTCCTCCTACAAGTCCGGAAGGTAAAAGTATGTGTGTGCTAGTTCCCCTCTCTCTCTCCCCTTCAATTTTAAAGAATTCAAACATAATTTGGTGGCTAAAACCATTAAAGCTTGATTCATAAAAATTCTAAAAAGAGATAAACGTCAAAAAGAAGTGAACATGAACTGGTGGCTACAACTAATAGAGTTTGATTCATGGAAGCCTGTCCAAAATATCTCAGTCTATTAAAAGATAAAATGATACCCTGTAAAGGAGACACATTGACTGAGAGAAGTGAGAAGATAGAGAGGAAATGGATTAGGAATAGACTGCTTGTTGGTCCAAATACTTGTCTGCGTAAAAGTCCATATGTCATGTGATCGATACTCCCAAGATTTAGCCTACACATTTACTTGCAGAAATGAGGTCAGTAGAGGGGTATTTGAGGCGTTATTAGTAGAGTTGTTAGGTGTATGGTATGGTTGCTAAGATAGTGTTTAGTACACTAAATCACTTCTACGGTCAGAATGATTCACTACCATCTATATTATTAAAACTGAAGTACCTTTTGGTACTGTTTGAAAACATGGATAACAATATAAATTATAATTGTTTGGAAGCATGGATAACAATATTTTTAGTATTTTCTTTTATTTATACATTTAGCCATTGTATTTACGATAAATTAAGTACTTCCTTTTTGTATTTCTTTTTATTTACAGATTATGCCGCTGCATTTAAAATTAATTTAAATTGATTAATTTCAATTTGGAAACTGATCTAATCAAATCGATATTCATATATTGACCATTATTAATATTGTACTAATTAACTAAATCACATGTACTAAAGGGAGATAACCTTTTTCCTATATCACATCAAATTGCATCAAGTTATAAATTTTATAATATAATATTGTGTACAAAAAAAATTATTATCAAATATCTATATTATAAAATAATATATTCTTCTCTATATGTAAATTACCAAACATGAAAAATATACATGAGATTTTTTTATAAAACCAGCGGTTTATGAATTTGCGTTGAACACAAGTTAAATCAAACACCCGAACGGTGGCACAAGTCAAATTCTAGTTTACATTATTGCAGAGATTTTTGTAAAACTTCTAGAAATTGTTTTGAGTCCTTTGTCGTTTTCAAACCTTTTCCAGAGACTATTCTATAATTTCCTTGAGGACAAGCAAAATGATATGTCTGGGGGAGTTGATATACTATAGATTTGATCACTTTATTCCATAGTATTTATCTTATTTAGAGTCTTTATGTTATGTTTGGAGTCTATTCTAGTGTATTTACAGGTTTAGGTATGTTCTGGAACATTGTGGACTTTATGGAGCTAAATGGAGCCAAACCCGTAGCTGAGCAAATGAAGAGGCGTCAGAGTCGATACACAGAGGAAGTATCGGTCGGCACACATCCTTGATGTCGATCGACACCCGATGCGAGAAGCTTTGCAGGCAAGATCAAGTTTAAGCCCAAAAATCTACACAATTTATAAGAATGCCCCTGACGAGTTTTAACCTAGAATATATAAGTTGTGCCATTGTTTGGGCAAAAACAACACAGATTAATATTTAATAGTTTTCTAGGATTAAGGCTTTGGAGAGAAGATCCAAGAACTCATTCAGAGTATTGTATTGGAATTCTGGTTTTTCTATCTCTATCTAATTATGCAATTTATTCAGTTTATCTTTATTTCTTGTTTGATTATGTATGAGTAGTTACCTCGTTAGACTTAGGGTTTTCATGGTTATGAAGAGTTATTGATATTAGAACTGCTAAGGTGATAAATTGACATCATTCACAAAGTTAGTACTTATTGCTTCCATTCTAGAGTAGCTAACTAGGATCATAATTTAGGAGTTGACAACTACGAGAGAAGGCTCATACCTGATAGCAATTCTGTTGAGCTAGGTTGTTAGACACGAGCTGTAGCTAGCTGGTCTAACCGATTTAGTGAACTTATTGATTGAAGCTTAAAGCTTGTTTGGAAGAGTATCGTTTGACACTTTATAGGTACATCAATCGACACCGGTTCCGTTTTACACACGAGAGCGTGGACATAGAATTCCAACATGTAGAATCGCACTGAGAGCTGGACAATCTTATATTAGTATTCGAGTTCTAGGATTGATTATCACATGCAGTTAACAACTATATCATAATTTGGAGTACCTAACCTGAAAGTTTAGCTTATTTCTTATCTGTGAACACACATCTCATCTATATTTTTTACTGCTTATTTCATGTTTATTGTCTTAACATTTATTTGCCTAGCTTGATCTTATTATTCAGCTGATCTATTGCGTGCCCCCGCTCCCTATGGATTCGATCCCCAAGTGTTAAGTTAGATGAGTTTCCAACCCAAAACCAATTGTTGATAAGAGGAGTGGCTCATCTATCTTATATATTGCTTAGGGTCCCTTCCAACTACCGATGTGGGAGACTTATTCTCTAATAAATGGTACATCCGATCTCTTATTTGAGAGAGTTGGATATAGGGTTATTTTGAGCTTGCATTATCAAGGAAGGCGTTTAAAGTTGACAGCCAATTCTTCCAGTGTTTGCTAGATCTCGCGATACTCAAGACTATCTTTTCTTTCAAGTAAACGTAAATTAATGTCTTGAGAACATGTTTTGGACTGTTGTGAAAGACTTGCTTGAGCATTCACAACCCAAAATTATTCTGAGTTTGATGTTAAGCCTTTTGGTTTGTGACCGAGAAAATTGGACCGAAGGGTCGCGTAAGTTTGTTTTTGGAAGAGGAGTATTCCCTAGGGGTGTTTCACAAGGAGTTGGCTTTCCGAAATTGTGTATGTGGTTATAGAAAGATGTTTCGTATAACTCGAAGAGATTTTTACGAGAGTTCTTTCGTATGCCGTGTTTGTGGGCTAAACTTTGCAAATCTGAAATGCCTTGTGAAGAATGTGGAACTAGTTCGATTGACGAGAAGTCTATATTTTCTGATAACCACTTGGTTTTTAGGTCTGAGTTTTGGTATGAAGACTTTATGGTATGATTTTCGTTTTATGTTATTCAAAAGTCATTTCTGTAGTTATCTTGGCATTTCTGGACGAATTGTAGATTTTCGTTTTACCGTTGAGTGATTAGATATAGCGTGTGTTGTTCAAGTTTTTTGGCTTGGTGTAAAGGCTTTGTTTAGCCGTACAGCCGGGGCGTTGTACGCCGAGGGTTATGCCATGCCAATTTTGCGTGAGCACTAAAGTCATGCTAGTTAGAATTGTGATTAAAGGTGTGCCGAGTTCTGATTGGGGCTTTCAAGGTAGGCATAATTGGTCAAGGACCAAAGAGTTTTTGTTCAACACAACCGGCTCTTTTGGCATTGAGGTAGCTGATGTAGTAGAAAATGATTTTGCACTTCAGGTTTCAATCATACAATGAGTGCTTCGTATAATCCTTCTTTTAGTCATTTAAAATAATTTTTCGTATAACTTTTCTTTCAATCAGAAAAGCCATTCTGTTTGTTTCCAAAAGTTGTTTCATATAACTCGGTCTGACTATACGAAGGATGTTTAGTGTAAGTTTTATGAGAGAGGATTTGCTTATAAATAAAGGGAGCGCATTGCTCGCTGATTACTTGTAATTCTTGCGTAGTAAATGAGCAAGGACAAGGTTTTCCTCGCTCATGTCTTCATATTGGGAAATCATTTTGCATGATATAGATCTTTTTTTCCCATCAACTTTTTTCGTATAAAATATTTTAGTTATACAAAAGTGATGGACGACCAATTTTATGAAGACTGTGAAATGAAGCTTTTTCAAGATACGTTGAAGTACTTATGTATCCGCATATTTTACAAGAATAATTTTGCTTTGATTCTGATCTCTGGTGAAAGGTGTTTCATGATAACTCATTTTTACGAAAGTTTTTTCGTTACGATTTTTGTAGGAATCATTTTCGTAGGTTTTGCAAAAAATGCTCATGACCTATTCATTTCTCGAGTGGAAAGAATTGGTCAACCAGTGGGAAATATAGTCAACGAGCAAGGAGAAGGCTTTCCCCTAGTTTTCTAGCTGCTGCTAGCACCTCTGATTGCTTGGCGTGTGGTTTAGCAGATATCCGGAACTTATGGAAAATTAGGGTTTTCTTAACTTTCCTAATTTAAATGGAAATCGACAGTGCGAATTTCGGTTCCCACAGTGTCTACCATCCACTGAATGATAGCATCGGTTGGTTAACTACATGCATGGAAGAGAAGAGGCAAGGCATAGCCATAATTCAGCAAGCGACCGACGCTTCTCACCATACATCAATCGACAGAAGACAACATACATCGATCGATAATCCCTTACCAACATCATCGACCATCGCTTACCAGCATCGGTCGACAACAATCCACCACACTCACCTCCGATGCAGTCTCCACAAGATTTTCACACCAGAGAAGAGATAGATCAGTTGGTAGAAGAGATCTACAGAGCTCTGGAATCTAGAGAACAGAGGCTTGATGGGAGAAATTTACGATAAAAATCGCGGAAAGTTTATTTTTATCGCTAAAAATCGTAATAAACGTTTCGATTCGAAAGACGGCCCAAGCAGGTCTAAAACTCGATTAGAAACCCACTTACGATTTCTTAAGAAAAATCCCATAGATACTATGGCGGTGTATACTTTGTCCGCAAGAAAAGATAAATGTCAAATTTCCGCAGATAAATGTTAAGTTTCCGCGGATAATCATGAAGATCGAGAAAAATGGAATATTTCTATTTTCGGGTTATGACGGCTTAAGGATAAAAGAGGGAAGCTCAAACCGACCTTGAAGGGAGTATATAAGGAGTCCTAGGCGAGAGACACAAATGAGAACTTTTTCAGAGCAAACTTAGCACTTAGAGCATTTAGGCAACTTTCCGTTTTTGTTATTTCGAGCAGCGACTCAACTAGGTTTTGCAGTCTTAGGTTGTTAGAACTAGGAATCTCTCCGATATCTCTCATAGCCGAGGCTTCTACCTTGTTGTAACGCTCATACGCGAATTCAGAATAAAACTCCTTTTGCTCTTTTTTACGATTTCTTATTTCGTTTCTTCTTTACTTGCGTGTTCTGATTGCTTGGCGTGTGGTTTAGCAGATATCCGAGACCTCTTGGAAATTAGATTTTTCCTAACTTTCCTTATTTAAACAGAAATCGACAATGCGAATTTCGGTTCCAACATATACTATTTATATTGGTTTTTAATTATTGCAGGTCATATAAAAAAAAGATCTGAGTAGATGATAGCCGTGAATATTGACCGACGAGAAACTGTCGACATCGGTCGACATTGCCTTACCTGCCGCGACCGATATCAACATCCTTACATCGGTCGACATCCATTCTGATCTGGTATATCGTTATGACTTGTTATATTGAGTCCTTATGATTTAATTTTCACCATAACTCCGACTGAATTAACACTGGGGTCAGTGTAGTCTAAGTCTGGGAGGAGGTTTACTGATAGTAAGTTATTTATGAGGCTTATTAAAACGTTTTTCAAAAAAAATTATTGAGTCAAGAAGGGGATAATGAACTTTTAGATTTTTGCTTGTTATCTAACCATTCTTTAGCACCATTCTAGACTTATTGATTGCAGATAGTACTAAAGATACTAAAGTGGATCAACCTGTCAACTATTCACACTTGCTGAGATTGTTTGAAAGAACCAAAGCTGACCTCCAACACTAAACTTGACACAACTGCTTGTCTTGGGGCTTGGTATACATGGGATCGGATTCTTCAAACAAGTATGGAAGGTAAACCTTGTGTAGATAGATTTATCACCCTTTCTCTCTCTATTTTCGAATTATAGATAAATTAAAAAAAATTATTTATGATATTTATTAGGAAGAAATTCGAACAAGACTTGGTGTCTACAACCATTAAGGCTTGGTTCATAAGAATTATATAGGTAAGGGATTAGAACATGACTTGGTGGCTACAACCATTAAGGCTTGCTTCACAAATAATCCCATGATATAGGTCAAAAAGAAGTGAACAAAACTTGGTGGCAACCACCATTAAGGTTTGATTCATGGAAGCCTGTCCAATCTTAGTCAATAATCTTGTAAATATAAGTAGACTTTGACTAAGAGAGAAAATTAGTAGAGAGAGAGGATATAAACTAATATTTACCTGCAGGTCTAGATACTTGTTTGAAAATCCTTGCATCATGTGATCGATATCCCCAAGGTAAAGCCTACAATTTTATTTATGCTAAGAAATGAGTTTGGTATAGGGGAATTTCAGACAAGATTGGCTAAGTTAGTGGTTTGATGAATTTGGTTATTAAGCTAGGATATGGTATAATGTGCTTTTGTGATTAGGACTTTTTAGATGTGGATTGCAATATTGTAGAGGTGATGATTCTAAGTTTTAAATCACGTGAGTCCCTGCTGTTTTCAAACCTCTCTCAGAGAGACTACTCTGTTTGTTTTGCTTGAGGACAAGCAAAATGGTAAGTCTGAGGGAGTTGATAGACCATGGATTTGACCCACTTTTATCCATGGGTTATAAGTGTTTTAGCTACTAATTATTATACTATAGAGTCTATTTAGAATATTTATAGGATCATGAGTGATTTGGAGATAAGTGATGATTTTGGAGCATTTTGGAGATATTTGAAGTATCCACCCGAGATGACCATCGAGCTCGACCATCGGTTGATATTGAAGAGGAATAATTTATCGATGTTCATGTCTTGACATCGATCGACAGCGAAGCGCACAGAAAGCCCGTTCGGTCACAGCCGACTTGAAGCCCAAGTCTTCACCAATTTACAAGATTACCCCTGACGAGTTTTAACCTAATTATATAAGCTTTGCCACCATGTTAGAGGCAAAGTGTGCTTTTTCTGTGTTTTCTTGTTTTATTATTTTCAGCAAAAGGTTTTCTAGGACTTTGATAGATTGGAGAGAAGATCCAAAGTTATAATTTGTGATTGGAACTCTATTAATATCTATTTACTATTCTAATGAAGTTTTCTAACCTAATTGATGTTATGAATTGCTTAGCTATGTCTGAGTAGTTTCATTGTTAGATTTAGGGTTTAAATAGGTTAGGAGGGATTAGCCCCAACTATAGATAGCTGAGTTGTGGTAATTGTCATTAGGATTGTTCATTAATGCATGTTTCTAGATTAGCTTCCTAGAACTTGTCCTAGGATTGATAAATAAAAGCGAGAGCTTCATTCTCATCTTGAAAACATTCTAAATGAGCTAAGTTTCTTGCTATGAGTAAGGAGAGAGCTGATCTAGTGAGCTTAGTAAGCTATCATTCAATCCTCGCATAAAGCTTAACTAGAAGCGTGTCGATCGATATCATTATTGAACAATCGATCGACGGAGCGAAAGGTGAATCGATCGTTATCTCTATAGGATCATCGATCGACACTTTCTAATTGATCGACAAACGATAGTTGAGATCATTAGATCTAGTTAATAGACAAGTTGATAGACTATAGATTTGACCCATTTTCATCCATAGTTTATAGGTGTTTTTACTAATAATTATTATATTATAGAGTCTATTTATTATATTTATAAGATCAGGAGGGTTTTGGAGATAAGTGATGAGTTGGAGCGTATTGGAGATATTTTGAGCAAGCACCCGAGATGACCATCGAACTCGACCATCGTTGATATTTGAGAGGAATAATCTATCACTACTCACATCTGTGTATCGATCGACAGCGAAGCGCGCAGAAAGCCTGTTTGGTGACTATCCGACATCAATCGATACTCTATCCCAGACATCGATCGATACTGAGAAGCAAGACATGGTTACACCTTTGATACTTGTACGAGACAACAATGGAGACCTGCATGACCAGGAGGGTCATCTGCGTAATGCAACATGTCAGAGGATATATGCTCAGGGGACTGCAATCCCTGAGCCTGATGCTAATGCTACAGTAACTACCTTACCTGTAGATGAGGCTGCGCAACCCAGAACGTTGGCTGGCTACAACCGTCATGATCGATACTACACCAACAGATCAGCCGTTCGTTGTCCCACTATCGAGAGGGATTTTGAGTTGAAAGCGCAGTACTACACGCTTGTGGGGCAGTTACCCTACCATGGATTATCCCACGAGCATCCTATGGACCATCTGGAGAGGTTCGAGGATCCGATTTTTGCTATTAGAGTCGAGGGAGTCTCTGAGGACTACCTGTTATGCATGCTCTTCAGGTACTTACTTGCTGGAGAAGCTCTGCATTGGCTCAAGCAGTTACAACCAGGATCTCTTAAATCCTAAAGCAACATCATGAATGCATTCTTATGCAATTTCTTTGATGAAGTGCGTACTGAAGACTTGAGGAGCAAGATTGCTACATTCACTCAGAAGCCTGCAGAATCATTCAGTGGCTCGTGGATCAGATTCAAGTCCTATAAGAGAGACTGTCCACACCATGGATTCAATGAAATACAACTGCTCCGTACTTTCTACATAGGCATCGCGGTGCAGTACCAGATGGCTCTTGATGCTTCCAGCAATGGAAACTTCAACACTAGGAATCCCGAGGAGGCAGTCAAGGTTTTTGAAAACCTAGCATCCAACAACAGCACCAAGAACACTGATTTTGAGAGGAAAAGATCTGCCACCATCCTTGGGAATGATCAGATGGATGAGGTGAAGGCAAAGCTGGATAGTGTTCACAAGCTTCTCAGGAAGCTGATTAGCTTTGTTGAAGATGCAGAAGTTGTAGAGGGTAGAGCAGATGAAGAAGAGGTGAACTACATTGGTGGAACTGGATTCCAAAGTTCTGGAAACCAGGGTGGAAACAGAAAGTCTTATGAAAATAAGAGTAACTTCAACAAAAATTTACAGTACCAAAAACCCTACAACAACAACTACATCAACAATATGAATTATGGAAGTTCCTACTACTAGCTACCCACTACCAGAAGCTACATCCACTTACTCAAGAGAGCAAGATTGAAGAGATGCTCGATAGGGTTCTTGAGGCACAGCAGCGAATGACAGTGGACTTCAAATGGAAAGATAGATTCTGTCTACACCAACATGAACACAAAGTTTGAGACTTTAAGCACTCATGTAAAGAAGCTGGAGATGTAGGTTGTGCAGACATGAGATGCTGTTAAGAGGCATGAAACCTCGACAAAGAGGGAGTAGGGGATGATGTGATGAAACACCACGTGAATGCCATCATTGAGGATGATTTTTGGCAAGTGGTGAAGGAAGAGAAGCTGCAAGAAGGAAATTTTGAGGTAGAAAGTTTGATGAGTTTCGGCAGATCGCAATGGTGTCGATCGATGCCAGACCTCGAACATCGATCGACATACACCAGTCCACATCGATCGACTTGACCTCCAGAGCATCGATCGACGACACCTAAGGAGTCAACCGCGTCTTTCAATGCCGTGAAGATTCTAACTCACGAGGAGTTCGCAGCAAAACACCTACATCTGCCCAGCCTTGATAAAGTCAGAATCACTCGACGAGCTGATACATCCCTCGATCGACATGGAGAATCCTCCATCGATCGACACACAGAGGCCGCCATCGATCGACAACCTCTAGCGCCTATCGATCGACGAGCACCTATTACCTGTCGAGTACAGATACCAAAGATAGATGTTGCACGACTTATTGCACTCAGGCCCAAACCCAAACCTTTAGAAAACCTACCAGAGTCCGTCAGTACACCTTCAGATGATGGAGAAGATCCTATGGAAGAGGATAGGGTATCTACTGGAAGAACCCTAAGGAGAAGAAAGGAAAAAGTGGCAAAACATCTGAAGAGGGGGGCCAATGATAAGGAAAATGAAAGTTCCTGGAAGAGAGTCTTCAGGATTCCTATAGACAAGCCATTCGAAGATGCTTATTATACCCACAGATTGTGGATGTTCTTCAGAGAAACCAGAGAGAAAGAAGAAGACATCAGGAGAATGTTTTGTGAAGCTAGAGAAAAGATGAGGATGAGGATTTCATTGAAGAAGAAAAGTGATCCTGGGCAATTTGCAATACTGTGCACGATGAAGGGTATTGAGTTCCCACATGCCTTGTGCGACACAGGAGCATCAGTCAGCATCCTACCTAGGGTTATGGCAGACCATCTGGGTCTACAAGTGGAGCCTTCGCATGAATTATTCACTTTTGTGGATTGTTCCCAGAAGAACTCAAGAGGAATTGTGAGAGACCTAGAGGTACAGATTGGTAATGTCATAGTTCCAGTTGATTTCCATGTCTTGGACATCAAGTTAAACTGGAACTCCGCTCTACTACTTGGGAGAGCTTTCTTGTCAACAGTGGGAGCAGTGTGTAACTTGCAAGCAAAACCAGTTGT
This sequence comes from Brassica napus, assembly GCF_020379485.1. Lineage (NCBI taxonomy): Eukaryota > Viridiplantae > Streptophyta > Magnoliopsida > Brassicales > Brassicaceae > Brassica > Brassica napus. Next base: position 14,787,260 of record NC_063438.1, read on the forward strand.
GTCTAACACTCATCGATCCTAATGCCCACTACGACCCTATCCAAGTCAAGACGCCACAGACGATCTCCAGATGAATCAATGATCCAGGAATCATTTCAGCTTGCCACTGTGGAAATGAGTACAAAACTTAATACTCAGCGTCGATCGAGACTCACACAGTAATGTCGATCGATAGTGGTCACCGAAAATCGACCGATATACCACATGACGGATCGGTCGATATTCGTCCAAATGATTGGGAGAACGACTATTACAATCCCGCTATTGCAGCATACACCAGACAACACATGCATACATAAGAGTATGATATGATGAATACTATGAGGAGGAATGAGCTACTGAGTACAGAGCCATCCTTGACGAGGATGATAAACCATTACATCATTCCTCCTGGAAAAGGAATGCACCATCGATTGACATGACAAGTTGGCCGTTGATCGACACTCAACCTCATAAACGATACCGGAAACGAGCATCGACCGATACTACCTACTATAAATCGATCAACACTAAAGTCAACCGTGCACAAGACGGAGACTACTTGATTGGCAGTTGGGCAGATGAACACCACCACGAGAGCTTTGCAGTAGAAACAGCAACCTACGCACCAGGAGCAGATAAATTACGATACAGTTTCACAGACGAGGAGCTGCTCAACATGCAAAAACGCGATGGAACAGACCAGATTCAAGTAGAAGCTGCTTGGGAAAGAAAACAAACAAGCCATCCGATCGACAGAGCAATCTGCCCATCGATCGACACTCTTCACCAACAATCGATCGATAACAACAATGCAACATCGATCGACAATTGTCCAATACCAAAAACCACTGTAAGCGAAAAAGATAAACATGATGACGAGTATCTAATTCCAGACGAATTTGGTATTTTTAGGGACCTAGTTGGCTACGCAAGAGCTATAGACGGACGTCTAATGACTACCATTCGTGTTCACAACAGAGATATCACAAGACTTCTGGAAAGAGCTTCAAGAGATGAGCCAAGCTACATATGTCTTCCTGAACATGATAACCTGTTCACACAGACAAAAGTGGTACCAGAGATCTACACTGTGGGAACCGAAATTCGCACTGTCGATTTCCGTTTAAATAAGGAAACTAAGAAAACCCTAGTTTCCCAGAGGACCCGGATATCTGTTAATTACCACACGTTAAGCAATCAGAACACGAGAATAACAACGATAAAAATAAGAAATCGAAAAGAGAGCAAAGTAGATCTTATTCCGAATCTCTATGAGCGTTACAACAAGGTATAAGCCTGGGCTCGAGAGCTGTCGGCGAGATTCCTAGTTCTAGCAACCCTAAACGGCTAAACCTAATGAGTCGCAGCTCGAAATAACAAAAACGGAAGTTGCCTAAATCGCTCTAAGTGCTAAGTTTGCTCTGAAAAGTTCTCTCCCTCTGCTCCTCGCCTAGGACTCCTTATATACTAGCTCCAAGGTCGGTTTACGCTTTTACTCTTCTGCCCTTAAGCCGTCATAGCAAAAAATGGAAATATTCCATTTTTCCCGATCTTCACAATTATCTCCAAAACTTCTGTATTTATCCGCGGAAACTTGACATTTATCCTTCCTCGTGGGCCAAGCGTGAACCATGCTGTGGTTCATGGGCTTTTGATTAGGGAAAAATCGTAGGATGGGCCTCGAGTCGTGTTTTAGGTCCCTTTGGGCCGTCTACCGACTCGACACGTTTACTACGAGTTTTCCTCGGTTTCTAATCGAAGTTTTGATCGATGGATTAGAATAGCGGGAAACATGGACTGAGCTTGTCACGGTCCTTCGGGAGATAGCATTCGAAGGTTTGACGAGAATGCAAGGACTGGTGTCGTATCGATGTTCGAAAGGTTCAATCGCTACACACGCGACCGATCTTTGGCTCGAGCCCGGCCGCTACGTAGCGACCGAGCGGGACGATCGCTCGGTCGCTACGTAGCGACCGAGCTTGGCTCGAGCTCGGTCGCTACGTAGCGGCGACCGAGCGGGACGATCGCTCGGTCGCTACGTAGCGACCGAACTTTGGCTCGAGCTCGGTCGCTATGTAGCGACCGAGCGGGACGATCGCTCGGTCGCTACGTAGCGACCGAGCTTTGGCTCGAGCTCGATCGCTAGCGACCGAGCGGGAACGGTCGCTCGGTCGCTACGTAGCGACCGAGCTTTGGCTCGAGCCTCGGTCCTACGTAGCGACCGAGCGGGAGGATCGCTCGGTCGCTACGTAGCGACCGAGCTTTGGCCCGAGCTCGGTCGCTACGTAGCGACCGAGCGGGCCGATTTGCTCGGTCGCTACGTAGCGACCGAGTTTGGCTGAACTTGGTCGCTACGTAGCGACCGAACTTGGCTCGGGTTTGGTTTGAATCCAAAGGATACTTCTTCGTAAAAACCTCGTATAGGTTATTTTTACGAAAATTACATCCCTTCTTTTACTAACTCTTTCGGAAATACGATCTCCGAGGATTTTCGGGGTAATTCCGTCGTAACCGTTTTTGACCCCAACAGTTAGCCCCAGCCCCAGCCCGTTAGGATCATGCATCGTAGGATCCTAGCGCGCGGTTAGGCATGTTTGGCAAGTTAGGCGTGATGGGTGGAATTAATATCCGAAAGTCCGAGCTTGAATAGTAAATCCTCATGTCTTATAAGAAGAGAGGTAACTTGTTCCCATAATTTTTTCACTTTCTTGTTTTTCTCTAGATCTTTCAAAACTTTCTATCTTTCTTTCCACCCTTTTCCTCTATTCTCTCAGAGAAGTGCAAAGATGTCGAGCAAGAAAAAGATTGCGAAAAAGGGTCTTCGTCTGCGAGCCCTTACGAAGAGCTCGTCGTTCCGAAGATGGCGTTCGTGCCTCACTCGGTGCATCCTGCGAGAACGAGGCATGGTGGGTTGCTCATTATGCTCGTTGACCCCTCCCAAGGAGAAGCCATTCCCGATCCTGGTCAGTACACCTTCAGATGATGGAGAAGATCCTATGGAAGAGGATAGGGTATCTACTGGAAGAACCCTAAGGAGAAGAAAGGAAAAAGTGGCAAAACATCTGAAGAGGGGGGCCAATGATAAGGAAAATGAAAGTTCCTGGAAGAGAGTCTTCAGGATTCCTATAGACAAGCCATTCGAAGATGCTTATATAATACCACAGATTGTGGATGTTCTTCAGAGAAACCAGAGAGAAGAAGAAACATCAGGAGATGTTTTGTGAAGCTAGAGAAAAGATGAGGATGAGGATTTCATTGAAGAAGAAAAGTGATCCTGGGCAATTTGCAAACTGTGCACGATGAAGGTATTGAGTTCCACATGCCTTGTGCGACACAGGAGCATCAGTCAGCATCCTACCTAGGGTTATGGCAGACCATCTGGGTCTACAAGTGGAGCCTTCGCATGAATTATTCACTTTTGTGGATTGTTCCCAGAAGAACTCAAGAGGAATTGTGAGAGACCTAGAGGTACAGATTGGTAATGTCATAGTTCCAGTTGATTTCCATGTCTTGGACATCAAGTTAAACTGGAACTCCGCTCTACTACTTGGGAGAGCTTTCTGTCAACAGTGGGAGCAGTGTGTAACTTGCAAGCAAACCAGTTGTGTCTAACACTCATCGATCCTAATGCCCACTACGACCCTATCCAAGTCAAGACGCCACAGACGATCTCCAGATGAATCAATGATCCAGGAATCATTTCAGCTTGCCACTGTGGAAATGAGTACAAAACTTAATACTCAGCGTCGATCGAGACTCACACAGTAATGTCGATCGATAGTGGTCACCGAAAATCGACCGATATACCACATGACGGATCGGTCGATATTCGTCCAAATGATTGGGAGAACGACTATTACAATCCCGCTATTGCAGCATACACCAGACAACACATGCATACATAAGAGTATGAATGATGAATACTATGAGGAGGATGAGCTACTGAGTACGAGCCATCCTTGACGAGGATGATAACCATTACATCATTCCTCCTGGAAAAGGAATGCACCATCGATTGACATGACAAGTTGGCCGTTGATCGACACTCAACCTCATAAACGATACCGGAAACGAGCATCGACCGATACTACCTACTATAAATCGATCAACACTAAAGTCAACCGTGCACAAGACGGAGACTACTTGATTGGCAGTTGGGCAGATGAACACCACCACGAGAGCTTTGCAGTAGAAACAGCAACCTACGCACCAGGAGCAGATAAATTACGATACAGTTTCACAGACGAGGAGCTGCTCAACATGCAAAAACGCGATGGAACAGACCAGATTCAAGTAGAAGCTGCTTGGGAAAGAAAACAAACAAGCCATCCGATCGACAGAGCAATCTGCCCATCGATCGACACTCTTCACCAACAATCGATCGATAACAACAATGCAACATCGATCGACAATTGTCCAATACCAACCACTGTAAGCGAAAAAGATAAACATGATGACGAGTATCTAATTCCAGACGAATTTGTATTTTAGGGACCTAGTTGGCTACGCAAGAGCTATAGACGGACGTCTAATGACTACCATTCGTGTTACAACAGAGATATCACAAGACTTCTGGAAGAGCTTCAAGAGATGAATCCAACCAGCTACATATGTCTTCCCTGAACATTATAACCTGTTCACACAGACAAAAGTGGTACCAGAATCTACACTGTGGGAACCGAAATTCGCACTGTCGATTTCCGTTTAAATAAGGAAACTAAGAAAACCCTAGTTTCCCAGAGGACCCGGATATCTGTTAATTACCACACGTCGCAATCAGAACACGAGAATAACAACGATAAAATAAGAAATCGAAAGAGAGCAAGTAGATCTTATTCCGAATCTGCGTATGAGCGTTACAACAAGGTATAAGCCTGGGCTCGAGAGCTGTCGGCGAGATTCCTAGTTCTAGCAACCCTAAGACGGCTAAACCTAATTGAGTCGCAGCTCGAAATAACAAAAACGGAAAGTTGCCTAAATCGCTCTAAGTGCTAAGTTTGCTCTGAAAAGTTCTCTCTCTCCTCTGCTCCTCGCCTAGGACTCCTTATATACTAGCTCCAAGGTCGGTTTACGCTTTTTACTCTTCTGCCCTTAAGCCGTCATAGCAAAAAATGGAAATTCCATTTTTCCCGATCTTCACAATTATCTCCAAAACTTCCGTATTTATCCGCGGAAACTTGACATTTATCCTTCCTCGTGGGCCAAGCGCGAACCATGCTGTGGTTCACGGGCTTTTGGTTAGGAAAAATCGTAGGATGGCCTCGAGTCGTGTTTTAGGTCCCTTTGGGCCGTCTTCCGACTCGACACGTTTACTACGAGTTTTCCGCGGTTTCTAATCGCGAAGTTTTGATCGATGAATTAGAATAGCGGGAAACATGGACTGAGCTTGCACGGTCTTCGGGAGATAGCATTCGAAGGTTTGACGAGAATGCAAGGACTGGTGTCGTATCGATGTTCGGAAGGTTCAATCGCTACACAGCGACCCCGATCTTTGGCTCGAGCCCGGCCGCTACGTAGCGACCGAGCGGACGATCGCTCGGTCGCTACGTAGCGACCGAGCTTGGCTCGAGCTCGGTCGCTACGTAGCGACCGAGCGGGACGATCGCTCGGTCGCTACGTAGCGACCGAGCTTTGGCTCGAGCTCGGTCGCTACGTAGCGACCGAGCGGGACGATCGCTCGTCGCTACGTAGCGACCGAGCTTTGGCTCGAGCTCGATCGCTAGCGACCGAGCGGACGATCGCTCGGTCGCTACGTAGCGACCGAGCTTTGGCTCGAGCTCGGTCGCTACGTAGCGACCGAGCGGGAGGATCGCTCGGTCGCTACGTAGCGACCGAGCTTTGCCCGAGCTCGGTCGCTACGTAGCGACCGAGCGGGCCGATTGCTCGGTCGCTACGTAGCGACCGAGTTTGGCTGAACTTGGTCGCTACGTAGCGACCGAACTTGGCTCGGGTTTGGTTTGAATCCCAAAGGATACTTCTTCGTAAAAACCTCGTATAGGTTTTTTTACGAAATTACATCCCTTCTTTTACTAACTCTTTCGGAAATACGATCTCCGAGGATTTTCGGGTGGTAATTCCGTCGTAACCGTTTTTGACCCCAACAGTTAGCCCCCAGCCCGTTAGGATCATGCATCGTAGGATCCTAGCGTGCGGTTAGGCATGTTTGGCAAGTTAGGCGTGATGGATGGAATTAATATGCGAAAGTCCGAGCTTGAATAGTAAATCCTCATGTCTTATAAGAAGAGAGGTAACTTGTTCCATAATTTTTTTCACTTTCTTGTTTTTCTCTAAGATCTTTCAAAAACTTTCTATCTTTCTCTCCACCCTTTTCCTCTATTCTCAAGAGAAGTGTAAAGATGTCGAGCAAGAAAAAGATTGCGAAAAAGGGTCTTCGTCCGCGAGCCCTTACGAAGAGCTCGTCGTTCCGAAGATGGAGTTCGTGCCTCACTCGGTGCATCCTGCCGAGAACGAGGCATGGTGGGTTGCTCATTATGGCTCGTTGACCCCTCCCAAGGAGAAGCCATTCCCGGTCCTGGTCCATCGTGGAGTCGAGGAAGAGGATGCAAGCAGGACTACTGACGAGTTTCTCGCGACGATGCGGTCGTTCTACCACATCCCGGATGTTGTGGAGTTCCGGGTTCCCTGCCGCGGGGAATGTGCTAACAACCCCCCGGAGGGTTACTTTACTTGTTATGAGGCGTTCATAGTGCGTTGTCGCCTCTGGTTCCCCATACCCGAAATTCTCGTCCGAGTGTTGGACCGTTTCGAAGTTGCGATAAGTCAGTTGACACCCCTTGCCATTCAGCACCTTATTGGGATCTTGATCCTAAGCTATGAGCATGGCCTTTCCCTTTCCGTCGATCATTATGAAGCGCTTTTGAGGCTTCAACTTGTCAAGGATACGGATAAGCATAGGTTTGTCCTCGGAAATTTATGTCGGTGGTTAAGTTCATTTCGAACTTCAACTCGTGGAAGAAGTTCTTTTTCTTTGTTCGTTTGGACGCTGCGTCCGTCGAAGAGAGTTGCATTCCACTGTTCCGAAGGTTGCCGAACAATCGTCCTTTCATCAATCCTCTTGCTCCGTTCCCTGAAGACATTATTTCGGTGAGGGATCTTCTCAGGAATGGTCCCTTCTTCTGGACTTCTTTTACGCCGAAGAGGGTTCGGAAGGCACTGAGAATTCGTGCAACCCTGTCCTGCTTGGATGCGGACACGGGAAGCGACTCCGAACCCCGACGACCAGAATCCCGTCGAAGCTCCGACAGCTGCGCCGAGTCGAGCTCTTGGAAGGGAAAAGATGTCGATCTTGGCGACATAGAGTTTTCGATGGACGACTCTATGCTTCCAGGATGGGATCCGAACCTTGCTTACGGCGACGGGAGCGGTTCGAGCGAGGCCCCTATTCCGGATTTCGATGATTTCTTGCTGCTGCTGCCATCGGGTTTCGATGCTCCTCCTCCTACGAAAGAATCGGCGAGGCCGAGAGTCGTTGCGGAAGGATCTCGCATCATCAATGGGGTTAGTTTTTTTTTTTTTTATTATCCTATGTATGGATTTGTAACACGCCCATCGAATTTGCAGGGCCTGAGTTTGCTGGGCTCGCCCATCGAGGCGGGTCATAGAGAAGCCATGGTCTACCGCTTTAAAGGAGAAAAGCGGAGCGGGATCTTGCTCGCGTGCAAGGCGAGATGCTGGAGCGAGAGGCACAGCTTACTCGTGATCATGCGCGGCTGTTCGTAGAGCGGAGAGGAAAGGCAAAAGAGAAATCGTCGAGGTGATGAAGACTCGCGCATCTCAGTTCCAGATTGAGTACGGGAACCTTAAGAATGCCTTTACCCTCGGTGGGCGACTTTCGCGAGTGCCGTGGTTCGGTCGGAAGTCTTTGGAGGACGCAAGCCGACGACTATGTGTTGAAGAGGAAATGAGCTTGATGAAGAGTGGGATGAGTGACCGTGTCCACGCTGAGGCGCTTATCCCTCCGATCGACGAGAGGATTCAAGGTTCTGGGATTCCATTCCGGTTTCTCCTGATACCGAGGAGGTCCCGATCGACTTTCACGATGGTGGCGAGGAAGTGGATCGTCCTGCGGATGCGTTTGGTGCTTCGTTGTCCGGGGACTTTGACTTTGGAGTATGAGGGATGGATCAGTTATCCTTGTTTTCGGCCGAATGTGCCCTTTGAATTTGGATTTCGTTTAGGCCAAGATGGCCGTATTTGTATTTCCGGGACTGGCCGTTGGCGGCTTTGAATCCCTTGCCGCTTTACGCGGTTTATTTATATGATAAATGTTTTGTTTCGAGTTTTTCCTGAGTAGGGTTGAAGTAAATACGAGTTGTCGTCTCGTATGTAGTTCTAATTAGACGTTCAATCTGTTGGTTCGTTCACAATTTTCGTAAAAATTTATCTGTCTTTACGATTTTTGAGAACATTGAGATACGAACGGAGAGGCATGGTTTATGATCTCGTATCTTTTAGATATCATGCCTTGAGATGTTTGAGCCAGAGCGTTGGGTTTAGGGCAAGACCTAGGTTTACTTTTGTTAAGGTTTGTGCGGTGACTAGCCGGCTATTGTTTTTCCTGTTGCGATTTCTTCCTGACTCGCACCGGTTTAAAGTCCGCGATCTGTTCTCGGCTTATATGACTTGTATGGTACGAGTCGAGCATCTTCTCAAGTAAACTGGAAGTGCTAAACCAAAATTTCGGATTTTTGTTGTAGCGCGCTTTTGTCCTTGTGCTGGACTTTTTTAAAGATCAAAAGAGTGATCGGATTGCGTTTGTTTAAGACGGCTGGCGTGTTCGTCGGGGCCAATCGACGAACGGGGTGTAAGGTTTTTTGGTGGTCGCGTTCGGACAATTTGTTTAGCATTGTCCTCGAATTTTAACTTTTTGCGATGTCTCGCAGTTATTTTCGAGGATTATGCGTGCATTTTTGCGGTATTGAGAGGTGATACGTTTTTGGGCCGGATGAGCCGCAGACGAGTGTAAACTGAAGCGTAGCGTTTTCGATAAAAAGACAGTGTATATTGTAAAATTTTTTTTATGTTTCTAAAAACTCGATTACAATAATGGCGATTGTGGGAGTATATGAGTATACGCACCCACTCCCCCCCCCCCTTTAGAGAGGGGGATAGCTGAAATCGTCTTTTGACAAGCTGCCTACGTACCCCTTTCGACGATCAAGCCATCTCGTAGTTCTGTTTCATGCCGAGTGTTCTTACTCAGCGGTTGGTGCGCGATGTCCGCCTTGACCGTGTCGATCGTGGCTGGGTCGACGCTATTTCGGATGTTCCGGTTGAGTTGTCGCGTGGGCTTCGTATTTTGTCTAGCTTCGCCGTCCGATGCGTTTGCGTTGACAGATGATTTTACTTCGTCGTGTGCGGGGCGCTTTTGGCCGAAGATCGATCTATCTTCGCGCGTTTGCCCGTTTGAGAAGCCGTGATTTGCCTAACTTATGCTCGCGCGAGAAGCATAGAGTCAGCGACTGTTTTTTGCATCCCCAGAGGCCGCGAACTCCGCGTTCGGCGTTGGGAACTTGAGACCCAGTGGTAAGTTGACGGAACTTCTGCATTGCCGTTG